>NC_079192.1:181463195-181540695 GCF_029499605.1 Hyla sarda | reverse complement strand
CGCCGCAAAGCTGGATGGTCTTGCTGCGGCGGTAGCAACCAGGTCGTATCCACCGGTAATGGCTCAACCTCTCTGACTGCTGAGACAGGCGCGGTACAAAAGGACAAGGCAAGAGCAAGGTCGGACGTAGCAGAAGGTCAGGATAGGCAGCAAGGGTCGTAGTCAGGGGCAACAGCAGAAGGTCTGGAACACAGGCTTGGGACAAACACTAAATGCTTTCTCTGGCACAAGGCAACAAGATCCGGCAAGGCAGTGAAGGGGAAGTGAGGTTATATGAGCAGGGAGCAGGTGGAGGCTAATTAGACTGATTGGGCCAGGCACCAATCATTGGTGCACTGGCCCTTTAAATCTTAGAGAGCTGGCGCGCGCGCGCGCCCTAGAGAGCGGAGCCGCCCGCACCAGAACGTGACAGGGACGGGTAAGTGACTTGGGATGCGATTCGCGAGCGGGCGCGTCCCGCTGTGCGAATCGCATCCCCGTCGTGAATGTCAATGCAGCGCTCCCGGTCAACGGGTCTGACCGGGGCGCTGCAGAGAGGAGAACGCCGCGAGCGCTCCGGGGAGGAGCAGGGACCCGGAGCGCTCGGCGTAACATGCAGAATAACATGGCGGACAGATGTCACTAGCAAACAGCATGATATAGCGGACAGATGTCACCAGAACTGCATTTACACTACAGGCTAGATATAGATCACAGCACTGGCTTCTGTAGCTGGTTGAGGAACACTATTCAATTTAGGTATATGCAGGTATGAGCTTTGAAAAAGGCTTTGGATTTGTGGTAGCAAAAGATGAGCCCTTAAGAGGCTGTGATTAGGATGTCCCCTCCTTGCATGGGGATTGAATCCTGTTCACACACACACAAACAAGGTCTCTTTCTAATGTTTATCTATCTATCTTTCTCTTTCTTTTTAATCTGTATCTCTCTTTCTAATCATTAACTGTCCCTAGTTCTTCTGTCTCTCTCCCTATCTCTCTCTCCCTGTCACTCTCCGTCCAGCAATTTCGGTGCTCTGCATGCAGTGGGTGACTTCACTGCCCTCTTATCCGTGTAAAGATGTCCTCCCCCTTTCTGTGTCTTATAGGCCTTTGTGCTGATTGACACAGTAAGCAGCAAATCACATTATAGACCTGGGTTATCATGTGAGATGCTAATGTCCCTGACGTAAACCATGCTTTCACATTTTTTTTTAGGTAAAACCTGGAAAAAAGTGTTCTCCAAGCCACAAAAATCATAAAGTTTGGGACAAATACGGGTTTCCAGGTCTAGGATGGTGTAGTGATGCCTCTCCATGTGCTGACATAGAGGCCTAATTTCTAAAGTCTTACCCTGACTGTGCCTAACTTTCTCTCTGCAGATATAGCACTGTGCCTGGTTTCCTGCATCTGGTAAGAATTTTTACATGGCAGGATACCATAAAGAGCTAGGTACACCCCCACCTCACTGTTTCCCTGTTATAGAACGTTTTTTTCTCATGCCTTCAGATCCAGCACCAGTGCTCCTGAGCGGCTCACACTAACCGGCCTGCTGACATCCTAATCCTTAAACTACTCTTCATGATTAGTGTTGCTCGCGAATATTCGCAATGCAAATTTTATACGCGAATATCGCATATTCGTGAATATTCGTGAATTCGCGAATATTCGCGAATATAGCACTATATATTCGTAATTACGAATATTCTTTTTTTTTTTTTTTTCACAGTACACATCACATTGATCATCCCTCTCTGCTTCCAGCTTGTGTGGTGTAAAGAAGGCTCTAATACTACTGTGAGACTGGCGTGCGATTTTTCGCATATGCTAATTTTCGCATATGCGATTTTTTGCTTATGCTAATTTGTGTATATGCTAATTTTCGCATATGCAAATTTTCGCATATGCGAAAATAAAACACGAATATTACCAATATGGGAATTTAGCGAATATGTGACGAATATTGGTCCATATATTCGCGAAATATCGCAAATTCGAATATGGCCTATGCCGCTCAACACTATTCATGATCGTGACCACTCCTCTCAGTAAGATGTTTTGATATCTAATCATGGCCTTGTCCCCCCTCAGCACATCCACTATGATGCCTTACAGTATTCCCACAACGCCTACCACCACCAGTCCCACTAGTGGTATACTCGGCCACTGCATCCCCCACCACCTCCCCGAGGAACAGTTGTGTCATGGTCAACATGAGACAAATGAAAAAAAGGGAAAGACTGGCAACCACACCATGTACAATGCACACCAACACATATACAAATAAATATAAATATTACTTTATTAGAAAAACCACAAATTAATACACAGAGAGAAGGGCCGTGACCCTACCTCAACCCCCTAACCAACGCTAAATAGCGTGTCGGTAGGAAACTGTCTGCAAAATCAATACAAGTAAACCTTGCCAAGTCCACTAAAGATGATACAAACAATATGAATAGCAAGTAAGGTGAAAAAATGTTTTGTATAAATAATTCCCTCTCGCAAAAAACACCAAGAATGTAGCAGAGAAAAAATAATAATAATAATCCTGAACAAAGATAAATAAAGTGCCACTATATACTTAACAACATAACACCAAAGTGCTAAAAGCACCGAAAAATGTGTGTATATGAATCGACTATACTCCTAACTGGAAAAGGAGTGTGCAATACTAAACAGAAGAAATGAAAAAATATACTCAAGGACTTGGACCCATGGAAGGAATATAAAGGTACATAGACATAGGACAGTTTCCACCGCGGGATAAGGGGACAGCTTGCTCCACGCGTTCCTCCGCCTGCTACGGCAGCTTCCTCAGGAGTCAACCTTTGGAGCAACATGTCCCAAAGGCTGACCATGACACAACTGCTTCTTGTGTGTAGAGCTATCCAACTGCATAGCAGTACGGGGAGGGGGGAAGGAAAGACAGAGATGAGAAACAGACCGTCTAGGATGGCCATTTCTACTGCATTATGTAACTGTAGAGGATGAGGAATCCATTAACAGCTGTCTCACCATCATTTCTTCAGACTCTTCTTCTTCGTCCTGAGAAGACCTCAAATGAGTCAACTAATCCACAAGGGCCATGTTATCATGTGAAATCACACAACCCCTGGCAGACAGTTAGACTTTTGGACAGCTGACGTAGCTGCTACTAATACCAGCAGGCACCTAGCTACTGCTGCTGCTACCTGTACTGGTGCTGGTACTGTCAACAAAATTCTTACTATAAGAGGACATGGTAGGGATCTTCTGTCCTTTTCCCTGTCCAACAATTCCTTTATCAGACATATATTTTAAGTTGTTTTGTAGGGTGATTTTTCACTTACCAACTAGTCAAGTTTAACTTTCAATACTTTCAGTGCATTGTTATCTTACAACCAGGTAAATACAGTCATGGCCATAAATGTTGATGCACCCTTGAAATGCACCCCTGAACTTTTTCAAGAAAATGAAGTATTTCTCACACAAAAGGATTGCAGTAACACATTTTGCTATACAGATGTTTATTCCCTTTGTGTGTATTGGAACTAAACCAAAAAAGGAAGGAAAAAAAGCAAATTTGACATAATGTCACACCAAACTCCAAAAATGGGCTGAACAAATTTATTGGCACTCTTTCAAAATTGTGGAAAAATAAGATTGTTTCAAGCATGTGATGCTCCTTTAAACTCACCTGGGGGCAAGTAACAGGTGTGGGCAATATAAAAATCACACCTGAAAGAAGATAAAAAGGAGAGAAGTTCACCTAGTCTTTGCATTGTGTGTCTGTGTGTGCCACATTAAGCATGGACAACAGAAAGAGGAGAAGAGAACTGTCTGAGGACTTGAGAACCAATATTGTGGAAAAATATCAACAATCTCAAGGTTACAAGTCCATCTCCAGAGATCTAGATTTGCCTTTGTCCACAGTGCGCAATATTATCAAGAAGTTTGAACCCATTGAACTGTAGATAATCTCCCTGGGTGTGGACAGAAGAGAAACATTGATGAAAGGTGTCAATACAGGATAATCCGGATGGTGGATAAGCAGCGTCAAACAAGTTCCAAAGATATTCAAGCTGTCCTGCGGGCTCAGGGAGCATCAGTGTCAGCGCCAACTATCCGTCGACATTTAAATTAAATTAAACTCTATGGCAGAAGACCCAGGAGGACCCCACTGCTGACACAGAGACAAGAAAAAGCAAGACTACATTTAGCCAAAAGGAACTTGAGTAAGCCAAAATCCTTCTGGGAAAATGTCTTGTGGACAGATGAGATCAAGATAACAGAATGAGGCCTATAAATAAAAGAACACAGTACTTACAGCAAAATATGGTGGAGGTTCAATGATGTTTTGGGGTTGTTTTCCTGCCTCTGGCACTGGGTTCCTTGAATGTGTGCAAGGCATCATGAAATCTGAGGATTACAAACGGATTTTGGGTCGCACTGTACAGCCCAGTGTCAGAAAGCTGGGTTTGCGTCTGAGATCTTGGGTTTTCCAGCAGGACAATGACCCCAAACACACATCAAAAAGCACCCAGAAATGGATGGCAACAAAGCGCTGGAGAGTTCTGAAGTGGCCAGCAATGAGTCCAGATCTAAATCCCATTGAACACCTGTGGAGAGATCTTAAAATTGCTGTTGGGAAAAGGCGCCCTTCCAATAAGGGAGACCTGGAGCAGTTTGCAAAGGAAAAGTGGTCCAACATTCCGGCTGAGAGGTGTAAGAAGCTTATTGATGGTTATAGGGAGCGACTGATTTCAGTAATTTTTTCCAAAGGGTGCGCAACCAAATATCAACCTCTTGGGGACGCAGGGCATATTCATACGCCCTGCATCCCCGATCCTTAAGGACTCGGGGCGTACCTGTACGCCCTGGTCCCGCTTATCGGGTTTAAACCGTTCTCACCAGCAGAGAACGGGTTAAACACGGTGGGTCCCACGGGCAGCCAGGACCCATGGCTAATGCTGGGCACAGACGATCGGGCCGATGCCCGGCATTTAACTCTTTAGAAACTGCAATCAAAGTTGATTGCGGCGTCTAAAATGAAAGTAAAACTATCACGAAAAAAATGTGATGTCCCGATCAGCTTACTGGACGACGGGAGGGTCCTCACCTGCATCTCCATTGTCCCATCGGCGATCTATTGCTCCATGCCTGCGCAGCAGGCAGGAGCAGCAGAGCGCTGGTTACACTGATCAGTGCTTTGCAATGGCAGAGCACTGATCAGTGTATGCAGTCAGAAGATTGCATGTTGCAGCCCCCTATGGGGGCTAAAAAAGAAAAAAAAAGTAAAAAAGAATGTAATAAAAGTTCATTAACCCCTTCCATATTAAAAGTTTAAATCACCCCCCTTTTCCCATTTTTAGAATAAAATAATGTGATAAAGAATAATAATAATCATATGTGGTACCGCCACGTGCGTAAATGTCTGAACTATTAAAATATTAGGTTAGCTAAACCACACGGTCGATGGCGTATACGTAAAAAAAAATACAAAAGTCCAAAATTGTGCATTTTTGGTCACTTCATTTACCAAAAAAATATCAATAAAAATCGATCAAAAAGTCCCATCAAAACAAAAATGGTACCTTTAAAAACTACAGATGACGGCACAAAAAATGAGCCCTCATACCACCCCATACATGGAAAAATAAAAGTTATAGGGGTCATAAGATGCCAATTTTAGTTTATAATTTTTTTAAGTATTAAAATAAAATAAAACCTACATAAATTGGATATCCTTGTAACCATATGGACCTACAGAATAAAGATAAGGTGTAATTTTTACCAAATATTGCACTGCGTAGAAATGGGAGCCCCCAAAATTACAAAATGTCGTTTTTTTTTGTTTTGTTTTTTATTTCACCCCACAAATAATTTTGTTTTGGTTTTGCCGCAGGTTATATTCTAAAATAAGTGATGTCATTGCAAAGTACAATTGGTCCTAAGGGGTTAAAGGACAACTGTAGTGCAAGACTTTTATATATTCTTGTGCCCGGGCCTCAAAAATAAACAAAATAAACTTTAAAGGGTACCTCTCATCAAAAAAACTTTTGATATATTATAGATTAATGTATGCAGAATAACTTTACAATTGCATGTTATTAAAAAATATGCTTCTTTCTATTTAATTTTCCACTTTGAAGAAATGACCACTAGGGGTCTCCCTACCAGTCCTGGCAGCAAGCATTTCAGACTCATGTTGGAGTCCTAAACACTACGAGCTGCCAGTCTGCTTTGTTCACAAAGGAGAACACTCAGAGCTGCCAGCCTGCTTTGTTCACAGCCTGTTTGGCTGTGAACAAAGCAGGCTGGCAGCTCTGAGTGTTTAGGACTCCAGCATGAGTCAGAAATGCTTGCTGCCAGGACTGATCGGGAAAAATAGAATAGAAAGAAGCATATTTTTCATTAACATGCTATTGGAAAGTTATTCAACATTCATTAATCTAAAATATATCAAAAGTTTATTTGATGAGAGGTACCCTTTAACATACCTTCCTACGTGCCCCCATTGGTACGGCACAGGCCTCACGGTCCAGCGGTGCTAACCTCATTCAACTTCCTGGGGACGGGGACGCCGCAGAGCCGTAGGTTGAGCCCACTGTCATGTAAGAAGCCGTCCAGAGCTCCTTACATGACAGTGGGTTCAGCCTATCACCGGCCGTGGCGGGACATCGCTGCGGCTGGTGATACACCGACGGCTCTGCGGCGTCCCCGTCCCCAGGAAGTTGAATGAGGTTAGCACCGCTGGACCGTGAGGCCTGTGCCGGACCAACGGGGGCACGTAGGAAGGTATGTTAAAGTTTATTTTGTTTATTTTTTGAGGCCCGGGCACAGGAATATATAAAAGTTTTGCACTACAGGGAATAAACCTGTATATAGCAAAACATGTGTTACTGCAATCCTTTTCTGTGAGAAATACTTCATTTTCTAGAAAAATGTCAGGGGCGCCAACATTTACAGCCATGACTGTATAATGTGTATTTACGAGTGCTATAGAGGGCTAATGCACGATATGAAGATGCTTTAATTGCACTATTACCTTACACCCGGGTAAGTATAAAGTGTGTTTTTAAAACAACAAAGTAGACGTACAATGGCTTTAGAGGGCTATTGCGCAATAAATGTTGGTGCTTTTATTGCATTGTTACTTTTCAACCGAGTAAATATAATATGTGTTTTTAAACCAACAATGTAGACATACAAGCACTTTAGAGGGCCAATTGCGTTGTTAGCAAACAACATACAAAGGTGCTCTTTAACCACGTAAATGTAAGGGCATTAAATGGCTATGTTGCGTTCACTGCGATTTAAATACATATTGCTGTCATGCTGGTCAGCCAACAGCTTTGCTCAGTTGTACAGGTATTGGTATTGTTGAGTCTGGCAAAAGGCTGGCTGTGATTTGTAGTGCGTGATGAGGCTTATGCAGAAATGGACAGGAGGTCCCTGAGATGAGCCCACAGATCAAGCCTGTGCTCACTTTGCTGTGGAATAGTACAGCCTATGGGCCAGCTCTGGAGGTTATTGTGATATGAGAAGGCATTTTGGGATTCCGCGGGATCGCTCAGCTCTTATGAGCTGCTGTATGCTCCACAAGAAGTTCTTTTCTTTTCAGATTTCTTTTCTGTCTGACCCCAGTACTCTCTGCTGCCACCTCTGTCCATGTCAGGAACTGTCCAGAGCAGGAAAGGTTTGCTAGGGAGATTTGCTCCTGTTCTGCACAGTTCCTTTCATGGACAGAGGTGTCAGCGAGAGCACTGTGGTCAGACAGAAAAGAAATTCAAAAGGAAAAGAACTTTCTCTGTAGTATACAGCAGCTGATAAGTACTGGAAGGAATACGTTTTTAAATAGAAGTAATTTACAAATCTGTTTAACTTTCTGGCACAAGTTGGTTAAAAAAAAAAGTTTTCCTCTAGAGTACCCCTTTAACCCCTTCATGACCCAGCTAGTTTTGGCCTTCATGACCCAGTCCGTTTTTTCAAATCTGACATGTGTCTCTTTAAGTGGTAATAACTTTGAACTGCCTTTACCAGGTAAAGTGATTCAGAGATAGTTTTTTCGAGACATATTGTACTTTATATTAGTGGTAAATTTTTGTTGATACATGAAGTGATTTTTGTGAAAAACTCTTAAATATTGTGCAAAATTGGAAAAATTTTCATTTCTCTATGTTTGAAACTCTCTACTTATAAGAGAAATAGTCATGCCAAATAAATGTAGTTATTAATTCACATTCACAACATGTCTACTTTATGCTGGCATCATTTGTTAAACATTCTGTTCCTTTTTTACGACATTAGAAGGCTTATATTATTATGAGCATTTTTTCCAAATTTTCTACAAAAGTTGTGTGTGTGTGTATATATATATTTTTTTTTTTTACTTCTGTACAACAGCTCCCCCCTAGTGTCTAGTACACAAAACATGCAGTAACAGGTCTAGGACACTAGGGGGAGCTGTTGTACAACTAAACAGCTCCTTTACAACAAAAAAAGAAAAATAATTGATAATGAAACTAAAGAATGACGGAGCTCCAGAAGGGTAAGGGACACCGGTGGTAAGGGACACTGGGGTCCTCTAGCAGAGCAGTGGGTGTGTCCCGATCCCCGTGATCGGGACACACACACTGCGCTGCTCAGGAGTTTTCTGTGTGAAACGCTGATATCAGCTAGTCAGATTTGACTAGCTGATAGGAGCGATCACTGTGAGGGGGGATGACAAAACCCCCTTGGTCCCGAGGCAAGATGGCTGGCTATCAGTGATAGCCACCGTCTTACCCGGTGTGGTGGGATGCCGCGAGTAGCGGCCAGTATCTGCATGACGTGCATGTACATCATAGGTCAGGAAAACCTTTCCGGTCATGACGTCCATGTATGTCATGGGTCTGGAAGGGGTTAAAGGGGTACTCCGGTGGAAAACTTTTTTTTTTTAATTAACTGGTACCAGAAAGTTAAACAGATTTGTAAGTTACTTCTCTTAAAAAATCTTAATCCTTCCAGTACTTATTAGCTTCTGAATACTACAGAGAAAATTATTTCCTTTTTGGAACACAGTGCTCATTGCTGACATCATGAGCACAGTGCTCTCTGCTGACATCTCTGTCCATTTTAGGAACTGTCCAGAGCAGCATATGTTTGCTATGGGGATTTTCTCCTCCTCCTGTCCATTTCTTAAAATGGACAGAGATATCAGCAGAGAGCACTGTGCTCATGATGTCAGCAGAGAGCTCTGTGTTCCATAAAGAAAATAATTTCCTCTGTAGTATTCAACAGCTAATAAGTACTGGAAGAATTAAGATTTTTTAATAGAAGTAATTTACAAATTTGTTTAACTTTCTGGCACCAGTTGATTAAAAAAAAAAAAAAAAGTTTTCCACCAGAGTACCCCTTTAACCCCTTCATGACCCAGCCCATTTTCACCTTCATGACCTGGGCATTTTTTGAAAATCTGACCACTGTCACTTTAAACATTAATAACTCTGGAATGCTTTTACTTATCATTCTGATTCCGAGATTGTTTTTTCGTGACATATTCTACTTTATGTTATCGGTAAAATTTCCCTGATATTTGTATCCTTTCTTGGTAAAAAATCTAAAAATTTCATGAAAATTTAGAAAATTTAGCATTTTTCTAACTTTGAAAGTCTCTGCTTGAAAGGAAAATGGATATTCCAAATAAATTACATATTGATTCACATATACAATATGTCTACTTTGTGTTTGCATAAAAAAAATGACAAGTTTTTACTTTTGGAAGACACCAGAGGGCTTCAAAGTTCCGCAGCAATTTTCCAATTTTTCTCAAGATTTTCAAAATCGTAATTTTTCAGGGCCCAGTTCAGGTTGGAAGTGGATTTTAAGGATCTTCATATTAGAAATACCCCATAAATGACCCCATTATAAAAACTGCACCCCCCAAAGTATTCAAAATGACATTCAGTAAGTGTTTTAACCCTTTAGGTGTTTCACAGGTATAGCAGCAAAGTGAAGGAGAAAATTCTAAATCTTAATTTTTTACACTCGCATTTTCTTGTAGACCCAATTTTTGAATTTTTACAAGGGGTAAAAGGAGAGAAATCGCCCTAAAATTGGTAACCCAATTTCTCTTGAGTAAGGAAATACCTCATATGCGTATGTAAAGTGTTCGACGGGCGCAGTAGAGGGCTCAGAAGGGAAGGAGCGACAAGGGGATTTTGGAGAGTGAGTTTTTCTGAAAGGGTTTTTGGGTGGCATGTCCCATTTAGGAAGCCCCTATGGTGCCAGAACAGTGGACCCCCCCCCCCCCACATGTGACCCCATTTTGGAAACTATACCCCTCATGGAATTTAATAAGGGGTGCAGTGAGCATTTACACCCCACTGGCGTTTGACAGATATTTGAAACAGTGGACTGTGCAAATCAAAAATTTTATTTTTCATTTTCACAGACCACTGTTCCAAAAATCTGTTATACACCAGTGGGGTGTAAATGCTCACTGCACCCCTTATTACATTCCGTGAGGGGTGTAGTTTCCAAAATGGGGTCACATGTGGATATTTGTTTTGCGTTTGTCAGAACTGCTGTAACAATCAGCCACCCCTGTGCAAATCGCCTCAAATGTACATGGTGCACTCTCCCTTCTGGGCCTTGTTGTGCGCCCCCAGAGCACTTTGCGCCCACATATGGGGTATCTCCGTACTCAGGAGAAATTGCGTTACAAATTTAGAGGGTCTTTTTTCCCTTTTACCTCTTGTGAAAATGAAAAGTATAGGGCAACACCAGCATGTCAGTGTAAAAAATTTTTTTTTTTACACTAACATGCTGGTGTAGACCCCAACTTCACCTTTTCATAAGGGGTTAAAGAAGAAAAAGCCCCCCAAAATTTGTAAGGCAATTTCTCCCGAGTACGTCAATACCCCATATGTGTCCCAAAACTGTTGCCCTGAAATACGACAGGGCTCCAAAGTGAGAGAGCGCCATGCGCATTTGAGGCCTGAATTAGGGATTTGCATAGGGGTGGACATAGGGGTATTCTACGCCAGTGATTTCCAAACAGGTTGCCTCCAGCTGTTGCAAAACTCCAAGCATGCCTGGACAGTCAATGGCTGTCCGGCAATACTGGGAGTTATTATTTTGCAACAGCTGGAGGCTCCGTTTTGGAAACAGTAGCGTACCAGACGTTTTTCATTTTTTTGGGGGAGGGGGGCTGTGTAGGGGTATGTGTATATGTAGTGTTTTTTACTTTTTATTTTAGGTTAGTGTCAGTGTAGTGTAGTGTTTTTAGGGTACAGTCACATGGGCAGAGGTTCACAGCAAGTTTGCCGCTGGAAGTTTGAGCTGCAGCGCAAAATTTGCGCCATCTCAAACTTGCAGCACTCACTGTAAACCTCCGCCCATGTGAGTGTACCCTGTACATTCACATTGGGGGGAGGGGGCAAACATCCAGCTGTTGCAAACTCCGAGCATGCCCTTTGGCTGTCCGTGCATGCTGGGAGTTGTAGTTTTGCAACAGCTGGAGGAACACTGGTTTGGAAACACTAAGTTAATAAACTTTCAAGTGTTTTGCAACCAAACTTAGTGTTTCCAAACCAGTGTGCCTCCAGCTGTTGCAAAACTACAACTCCCAGCATGCATGGTCTGTCAGTGCATGCTGGGAGTTATAGTTTTGCAACAATTGCAACAGCTGAAGGCACTGAGGTAGGAAACGGACAATGTTTCCCAACTAGTGTGCCTCCAGTTGTTGCAAAACTACAACTCCCAGCATGCCCAGACTGCCAAGGCATGCTGGAAGTTGTAGTTCGGCAATATCTGAAGGATCAGATGTTGCCGAACTACAACTTCCAGCATGCTTGGGCAGTCTGGGCATGCTGGGAGTTGTAGTTTTGCAACATCTGGAGGTCCACAGTTTGGAGACCACTGTATAATGGTCTCCAATCTGTGCTCTTCCAGATGTTAGAGAACTACAACTCCCAGCATGCCTGGACAGACTGAGCATGCTGAGATTTGTAGTTTTGCAACATCTGGAAGAGCACAGATTGGAGACCATTATACAGTGGTCTCCAAACTGTGGACCTCCAGATGTTGCAAAACTACAATTCCCAGCATGCCCAGAAAGCCAAAGGCTGTCTGGGCATGCTGGGAGTTGCAGTTTTGAAACTCTCAGAGGCAGCAGTGAGATCGCTTTACGGCGATCTCACTGCTGCCAATGAAGATGCCGCCCTGCTGCCGGAAACTCACCTCCGGGACGCAGCGCAGCCGGGACCACACGGAGGACGCCGGGATCGCACGGAGGACGCCGGGACCGCTCGGGACACCGCTCAGACGGGTAAGTGACGCCGGGGGACGGGTCAGGGACACTTAGCAGAGCGGTGTGTGTCCCGATCCCCGTGATCGGAACTCACACACCGCGCTGCTAAGTATTCTGATAGCGAAACGCTGCTATCAGCTAGTCAGATTTCACCAGCTGATAGCAGCGATCGCGGGGGGGAGGTGGGGGATGAAACCCCCCGTGGTCGCACGGTAAGATGGCTGGCTATCAGTGATAGCCACCATCTTTCCGGGCGCTGCGGGATGCCGCGAGTAGCGGCAGTAATGTCCATGACGTACCTGTATGTCATGGGTCGGGAACACCTTGCCACCCATGACGTACAGGTATGTCATAGGTCGGGAAGGGGTTAATGCTCATTTTATCATATCTTTGTACCTTGTATATTTAGCCACTTTAATGTGTCTTCTCACCAGGACAGACTAGCCTTTCCTCGTGGAAGGATGAAAAGCGCTCCTTACCAGCTCCTTGGGCTGAGCTTATTACAGAGAACATTATCCTTACTGTCCCTTCTGATTCAATACGCTCACTAGAGGATCCAGAAGAGGTGTTGTCTTTATGGGATGAGATCATGTCGGCAGTAGCAGATCTTGCATCTATCTCAAGAAAACTGCCTCGTCCAGAAAGAATTGTGGCTGATGTCCAGATCTCAGCAGGTAAATTACCATTCTTCACATTCTGGCCAGTCGGCCTAGATATCCATGAGGCCCAGGGTATTTGAACACATGATGCTCTTCGCCTACTAAAAATTATTGCCATGATATACAGAGCACTAGCACAGTTTTACAGTAAATATTATTAGTGTTAAAGTATAAAGCTTTGACACTTAAATGAAGGGCATTTTCACAGATTAAATACATTTTTCTATTACAAATGTTAAAGGGGTATTCCAGGAAGAAACTTTATTTTTTAATTTATTTTTTATAATAATGTTATGGCAGTTGCTGAAAAAAAAATTCTAAACTCACCTTTCTCACTTTCCTGCCTATCTCACTAACACAAAGCTTTGGTTCTGACATACAGCACTTCTGGGATCAGGGTTAGAAAATTATTTTTAAAATTACAATAATGATTTAACCCCTTAAGGACAACAAGTTTTTATTTTTGCAGTTTTCTTCTTCCTCCCCTTCTAAAAATCATAACACTTTCAATTTTCCACCTACAGACCCATATGAGGGCTTGTTTTTTGCCCCGCCAATTTTACTTTGTAATAACATCGCTTGTTTTACCACAAAATCTAAGGTAAAACAAAAAAAAATATTTGTGGGGCAGAATTGAAAAAAAAAAAAACATTCTGCAAACTTTGGGGACTTCTGTTTCTAAGCAGTGCACTTTTCGGTAAAAATGGCACATTATCTTTATTCTGTAGGTCCATAAGATTGAAATTATACCAATTTGTATAGGTTGTCCTGTGGCCCAGTCTCCGAAGAAAGGGGTCATGTTCTGCTTTAGTAAGTCACAGTACATGTTGGAATTATTGGTTCCCTCAATAAACTGTAGCTCCCCAGTGCCAGCAATCATGCAATTTCAAACCTTGACACTCCCAACACCATGCTTAACTGTAGGCAAAACACACTTGTCTTTGTACTCCTCACCTGGTTGCCTCCACACATGCTTGGCACCAGCTGAACCAAATAAGTGTTTTCTTGGTCTCTTAGGACCATAGGACATGGTTCCAGTAAACCATGTCCTTAGTCTGCTTGTCTTCAGCAAACTGTTTGCGGCTTTCTTGTGCACCATCTTTAGAACAGGCTTCCTTCTGGGAAGACAGCCATGCAGACCAAATTGATGCAATGTGTGGCAAATGGTCTGAGCACTTACAGGCTAATCCCCCACCCCTTCAACCCCTGGAGCTTTCATATGTCTTGAAAACAACTTCTGGATATGACGCTAAGCATATGTACTCAACTTCTTTGGTCAATCATGGTGAGGCCTGTTCTGAGTGGAATCTCCAGTATGGTCTTGCCCACCATGCTGCAGCTCAGTTTTAGGGTCTTCCCAATCTTAGTCTAGGCCATCTTTACATAGAACAATAATTCTATTTTTCAGATCCTCAGAGAGTTCTTTGTCATAAGGTGCTATGTTGGACTTCTGGTGACCACTATTAAAAAGTGTGAGGGTGATAACACCAAATTTTACCCCTTAAGGACTGAGCCCTTTTTCACCTTAAGGACTCAGCCATTTTTTGCAAATCTGACCACTGTCACTTTAAACATTCATAACTCTGGAATGCTTTTAGTTATCATTCTGATTCCGAGATTGTTTTTTCGTGACATATTCTACTTTAACATAGTGGTAAAATTTTGTGGTAACTTGCATCCTTTCTTGGTGAAAAATCACCAAATTTTATGAAAATTTTGAAAATTTAGCATTTTTCTAACTTTGAAGCTCTCTGCTTGTAAGGAAAATGGATATTCCAAATAATTTTTTTTTATTCACATATACAATATGTCTACTTTATGTTTGCATCATAAAATTGATGAGTTTTTACTTTTGGAAGACACCAGAGGGCTTCAAAGTTCCGCAGCAATTTTCCAATTTTTCACAAAATTTTGAAACTCTTTTTTTTTTAGTGACCAGTTCAGGTTTGAAGTGGATTTGAAGGGTCTTCATATTAGAAATACCCCACAAATGACCCCATTATAAAAACTGCACCCCCCAAAGTATTCAAAATGACATTCAGTAAGCGTTTTAACCCTTTAGGGGTTTCACAGGAATAGAAGCAAAGTGAAGGAGAAAATTCACAATCTTCATTTTTTACACTCGCATGTTCTTGTAGACCCAATTTTTGCATTTTTGCAAGGGGTAAAAAGGAGAACATTTTTACTTGTATTTGAAACCCAATTTTTCTCGAGTAAGCACATACCTCATATGTCTATGTTAATTGTTCGGCGGTCGCAGTAGAGGGCTCAGAAGGGAAGGAGCGTCAAATGGTTTTTGTGGGGCATGTCACCTTTAGGAAGCCCCTATGGTGCCAGAACAGCAAAAAACCCACATGGCATACCATTTTGGAAACTAGACCCCTCGGGGAACGTAACAAGGGGTAAAGTGAACCTTAATACCCCACAGGTGATTCACGACTTTTGCATATGTAAAAAATTTTTTTACCTAAAATGCTTGGTTTCCCAAAAGTTTTACATTTTTAAAAAGGGTAATAGCAGAAAATACCCCTCAAAATTTGAAGCCCAATTTCTCCCGATTCAGAAAACACCCCATATGGGGGTGAAAAGTGCTCTGCTGGCACACTACAGGTCTCAGAGGAGAAGGAGTCACATTTGGCTTTTTTGAAGGAAATTTGGCTCTGGGGGCATGCCGCATTTAGGAAGACCCTATGGTGCCAGGACAGCAAAAAAAAACACATGGCATACCATTTTGGAAATTAGACCCCTCGGGGAACGTAACAAGGGGTAAAGTGAACCTTAATACCCTACAGGTGTTTCACGACTTTTGCATATGTAAAAAAAAATAAAAAAATGTACCTAAAATGCTTGGTTTCCCAAAAAATTACATTTTTACAAAGGGATAAAGCAGAAAATACCCCCCAAAATTTGAAGCCCAATTTCTCCCGATTCAGAAAACACCCCATATGGGGGTGAAAAGTGCTCTGCTGGCGCACTACAGGTCTCAGAAGAGAAGGAGTCACATTTGGCTTTTTGAAAGCAAATTTTGCTCTGGGGGCATGCCGCATTTAGGAAGCCCCTATGGTGCCAGGACAGTAAAAAAAAACCCCACATGGCCTACCATTTTTGAAACTAGAGCCCTCGGGGAATGTAACAAGGGGTTAAGTGAACCTTAATACCCCACAGGCGTTTCACGACTATTGCATATGTAAAAAAAATATTTTTTTTACCTAAAATGCTTCTTTTCCCAAAAATTTTACATTTTTAAAAAGGGTAAAAGCAGAAAATACCCCCCAAAATTTGTAACACAATTTCTCCCGAGTACGGCGATACCCCATATGTGACCCTAAACTGTTGCCTTGAAATACGACAGTGCTCCAAAGTGAGAGCGCCATGCGCATTTGAGGCCTAAATTAGGGATTGCATAGGGGTGGACATAGGGGAATTCTACGCCAGTGATTCCCAAACAGGGTGCATCCAGCTGTTGTAAAACTCCCAGCATGCCTGGGCAGTCAGTGGCTATCTGGCAATACTGGGAGTAGTTGTTTTGCAACAGCTGGAGGCTCCGTTTTGGAAACCGTGGCGTACCAGACGTTTTTCATTTTTATTGGGGAGGGGAGGGGGGCTGTGTAGGGGTATGTGTATATGTAGTGTTTTTTACTTTTTCTTTTATTGTGTGTTAGTGTAGTGTAGTGTTTTTAGGGTACAGTTGCACGGGCGGGGGTTCACAGTAGTTTCTCACTGGCAGTTTGAGCTGTTGCAGAAAATTTGCTGCAGCTCAAACTTGCAGCACGATACTTACTGTAAACCTCCGCCCATGTGAGTGTACCCTGTACATTCACATTGGGGGGGGGGCATCTAGCTGTTGCAAAACTACAACTCCCAGCATGCGCTGACAGACTATACAAGCTGAGAGTTTTAGTTTTGCAACAGCTGTAGGCACACTGGTTATGTATCACTGAGTTTGTGACCTTACTCAGTGTTTCAAAACCAGTGTGCCTCCAGCTGTTGCAAAACTACAACTCCCAGCATGTACGGTGCATGGTGTAAGGTGACTGCTGGGAGTTGTAGTTTGCAACAGCTGGAGGCACACCGGTCGTGAAACACTGAGTTAGGTAAAAAAAAGCTGAGTTTCACAACCAGTGTGCCTTCAGCTGTTGCAAAACTACAACTCTCAGCATTCACCGACAGCCAATGGGTATACTGAGAGTTGTAGTTATGCAACCAGCAGATGCACCACTACAACTCCCAGCATGCACTTTAGCTGTTTGTGCAAGCTGGGAGTTGTAGTTATACAACAGCTGAAGGTACACTTTTCCATCGAAAAAATGTGCCTCCAGCTGTTGCAAAACCATAAGTCCCAGCATGCCCATAAGGGAGTGCTGGGAGTTGTGGTGGTCTGCCTCCTGCTGTTTCATAACTACAGCTCCCAGCATGCCATTTTTGCATGCTGGGAGCTGTTGCTAAGCAACAGCAGGAGGCTGTCACTCACCTCCTGCTGCTGCTCCGTCGCAGGACAGTCCCTCGCCGCCGCCGTCGCTCCTGGGGCCCCGATCCCAACATTGACGCCGGGGATCGGGGTCCCCAGCACCCGGGGTCGTCTTCCCGTACCCGCTCACGTCCTCCGGAAGAGGGGAGGGGCGGAGCGGGTGCGGGAGTGACACCCGCAGCAGGCGCCCTGATTGGTCGGCCGGTAATCCGGCCGACGAATCAGCACGATCGTGAGGTGGCACCAGTGCCACCTCACCCCTGCAGGCTCAGGCTGTTCGGGGCCGTCAGAGACGGCCCCGATCAGCCAGTAACTCCGGGTCACCGGGTCACTGGAGACCCGATTGACCCGGAATCGCCGCAGATCGCTGGACTGAATTGTCCAGCGATCTGCGGCCATCGCCGACATGGGGGGGCATAATGACCCCCCTGGGCGATATGCCGGGATGCCTGCTGAATGATTTCAGCAGGCATCCGGCTCCAGTCCCCAACGGAGCGGTGGGGACCGGAATTCCCACGGGCGTATGGATACGCCCTGCGTCCTTAAGGACTCGGAATGCAGGGCGTATCCATACGCCCTGCATCCTTAAGAGGTTAAGACACCTGCTTCACAACTGAGACCTTGGAACACTATCGAGTCACATGATACCGGAGAGGAAAAATGGCTAATTTTGACATTGATACTTAGGGTTGTACTTACTTTTGTTGCCAAGGTTTAGACATTAATAGCTGTGCGTTTTTGTTATTTTTAGGGGACAGCAACATTAAACGCTCTTATACAGGCAGTACACTTACTACTTTGCATTGTAGCAGAGTGTCATTTGTTCAGTGTTGTCACATGAAAAGATATAATAAAATATGTACAGAAATGTAAGGGGTGTATATGTAGAAGGCATGGTTCAGTATTCAATAGGTTAAGCAGCCATTTTTTCTATCCATTTAAATTTACAATTACAACACAGTTACCAACCAATGTGTGTATGTATATCAGAAGAACATTTCCAATATTAGTGTATTATAAAAGGAGATTTGGAGTCACTGATCATTCATGAATTAGTAAAGATAAGATTTCTCAAGATAAATTTTGGGTCCGATTCAGTGAATTTTATCAGATTCATTTCAGATTTAACCCCTTAAGGACACATGACGTACTGGAACGTCATGTGTCCACTCCCGATCTATAACGCGGGGCCACGGCGTGGCCCCGCGTCATAGCGGGTCGGGCCCGGCCGGGACCCGTGGCGGGACCCGT
Organism: Hyla sarda; assembly: GCF_029499605.1. Classification (NCBI taxonomy): domain Eukaryota; kingdom Metazoa; phylum Chordata; class Amphibia; order Anura; family Hylidae; genus Hyla; species Hyla sarda. Next base: position 181,522,065 of record NC_079192.1, on the reverse strand, counting down.
GGCTAATAGCGCGCGGCATTGATCGCTGTGCCGCGCGCTATTAACCCTTTAGACGCGGCGTTCAAAGTTGAACGCCGCGTCTAAAGTGAAACCGAAAGTATGCCGGCTAGCTCAGTGGGCTGTTCGGGATAGCCGCGGCGAAATCGCGGCATCCCGAACAGCTTACAGGACAGCGGGAGGGCCTCCTCACTGTCCGATCGCCGAATGACTGCTCAGTGCCTGAGATCCAGGCATGAGCATTCATGCGGCAGAATCATCGATCACTGGTTTCCTATGAGAAACCAGTGATCAATGATAAAGATCAGTGTGTGCAGTGTTATAGGTCCCTATGGGAGCTATAACACTGCAAAAAAAAAGTGGAAAAAAAGTGAATAAACATAATTTAACCCCTCCCCTATTAAAAGTTTGAATCACCCCCCTTTTCCCATAAAAAAACCAGTGTAAATAAAAATAAACATATATGGTATCGCCACGTGCGGAAATGTCCGAATTATAAAAATATATCATTAATTAAACCACACAGTCAATGGCGTGCGCGCAAAAAAATTCCAAAGTCCAAAATAGTGCATTTTTGGTCACTTTTTATATCATGAATCAATAAGTCCTATCAAAGCAAAAATGGTACCGTTAAAAACTTCAGAACATGGCGCAAAAAATGAGTCCTCATACCGCCCCATACACGGAAAAATAAAAAAGTTATAGGGGTCAGAAGATGACAATTTTAAACGTATAAATTTGCTGCATGAAGTTATGATTATGACAAAATCAAATGACAAAATCAAACCTATATAAGTAGGGTATCATTTTAATCGTATGGACCTACAGAATAAATATCAGGTGTCATTTTTACCGAAAAATGTACTACGTACAAACGGAAGCCCCCAAAAGTCACAAAATGGTGTTTATTTTTTCAATTTTGTCTCTCAATGATTTTTTTTTCTGTTTCACCGTAGATTTTTGGGCACAATGACTGACGTCATTACAAAGTAGAATTGGTGGCGCAAAAAATAAGCCATAATATGGATTTTTAGGTGCAAAATTGAAAGAGTTATGATTTTTTAAAGGCAAGGAGCAAAAAACGAAAATGCAAAAACGGAAAAACCCCTGGTCCTTAAGGGGTTAAATACTGATTCAGTAATGATCGGATTGCCCTGCATTTTCCCATGCAAAGTATGTAAGAGAGCAGGCTGACCCTATACAGTACACTAAACAGCCAGGCTCATCTCTATTAATTAGTTTAGTTAGGACATTTTCCTGACAGTTAAGAACTTTCAACATAGACTCTTTGGACTTTACAAGTCTTTCAGGGTTAGTTCTTACTGAAAAAAACAAGTGGCAGGGATCCTTATGTCAATCTAACATTATATCTTTGAGAATGTTTAGTTTGTTTTTTTCTATTGTTATAGGTTGGATGCATGCTGGATACCCAATAATGGGTCAAACAGATTCAGCATATTCCTCAGTAAGTGTTACACGAATGAAGAAAGGTATGTGGGGGCATATACATGAACTTGGTCACAACCAGCAGAGAGGAGCCTGGGAATTCCCTCCTCACACCACAGAAGCCACCTGTAACCTGTGGTCAGTATATGTGCATGAAACAGTGCTAGGAATCCCAAGGGATAAAGCTCATCCCGCTCTAAATCCAGATGTCAGAGAAAACAGAATGAATACATATCTGAATAATGGAGCCAAGCTTAATGAGTGGAGCATGTGGACAGCTCTGGAGACTTATCTTCAGGTACAATAGACTAAATACATAATGTTCAGGCAACCCCTGTAAAATGTCCTCTTAGGGATGCATAACTATTAGAGTGCCACACTGTTGTATACATATATATTGTTTTTTTTATATATTATGCCAATATAGCCTACATTGCTGTACAGAGATTATACCATGCATGTAGGATTTTGAATGGTCACAACATAGCATACAAAAGTCCTATGGGATTGTAAGTACGATTGAGTACGAGTGATCATAGCAAAAACATTACAGACTCAACTTGTAGATCACTAGTTGAGTCTGTAAAAAACACAACACAGTGAGCTTGCGCACATTTGCAGATGATCAGCAAAATGTAGTCAATCATTTCAAACACTGTTTTTTTTTTTTTTTTTTACCCATGGTCAGCCAAACAATTTAGCATGGTGACTTTCGGCAGACATAAGTGTTCGGTCAGCCATCACAAACATTGTCAGGAAACATTTCTTCCCATGATATCCTTATATTCATTTACTGAACATCTTAATTTCAAAACACACAAGACAAGGATGCACTTCTAGTTTTCAACAGTTAAGTGTAATTATTACTAATAGGGTGGGTTCACATACAGCGCATCCACAGCGTATTTGATGCTGCGGATGCGCTGCCAGCAGTCACAGAGCCATGGCAGAATGAGCTCCCTGTAGCTTTGTGTGTCCACTCGTAGCAGAGGATTTCCAGATGGCATACACAAGCTGACACACAGAGCTACCTGGTCACAGCAGGGAGCTCACTCTGCAGTCGCTGTGTGACTTCCAGCAGCACGTTCGCAGCGTCAAATATGCTACGGATGCGCTGTATGTGAACCTACCCATAGAAGGCATTTTGCTGAATATTTTATTTGGAGACTAAGGCAAAACTCCCTTCTGTATGCTAGGAACAGCTGGTAGAACCTCCCTGTAGAGGACAAAGTGGATCTAAGTACCCTAGTGACCTTTAGCCCTCTGATGCCTCTGTCTCTAAGCTCCTAGGAGAGGGAGACCTGTGGGCAATTGTGTTGTTCTGTCTCCTGCAGATTAAAATTTTAAATTGTCCTAATGAGACAAAATAAATGTTAAAACAACATATGTTAACTTAACTTAAATAAATAATAAAGATAAAAGACATAGTAGATTGAACAATCTGAAAATGAATAAAAACTGCAGCAATCCAATCTTAAAAAAATTGGGAAGAGTTTTTCTTGTTGGGAAGTGATAATGCTGAAAAAATTTGGAAGAAGTGATAAGTGCTTCCCTGAGCTTGGCCAGATCTTTCTCCCTCCTACCTTTTGGGAAACCTACCTCCTCAATAGGGTGGCCCCAACCAGGCTGTCGGTTCCTACACTATTAAAGTGCTGGGCATAACAAAGTCAAAGAAATGAACAAACTCTGTACAGAAGTCAAAGAAGTAGGTCAGTATTCTCAACAATTTACTGTATCCTGTCTTCATTGTTTCAGCTACAAGAGGGTTTTGGTTGGGATCCATTCAAGCGAGTTTTCTTAGATTATCAGACCATGTCCAACGTCAGTAATGACAAGACTGTTAAGATGAACCTGTGGGCAGAAAAATTCTCTCAAGCAGTCAACAAAAACCTGGTTCCATTCTTCAAGGCCTGGGGATGGCCTATTAATGATGCCACCAGCCAAAAACTTTCTACACTGAGTGAATGGGAAGAGGATCCAATGAAGAAATATGTTACATAAGTTAAATAAGACAAATATATAAAAAAAAACACTTATGATAATATGCTTTAGTTGGCTTAAAAGGAATGATATGCTAATAGATATTACAGAAATAAAATAAAAATGAAATAATACTAGAAACCTGCTAAATTATAATCTAAATTAAGAAAAATTATGATACTTTTGCTAAATTAACATTATGTGCATAAACATCTACAATGCATGCAGTGTTCAATAAATAATTCTATTTCAAGTTCTAATGTTTTTGTTAAGTATGTGATGCAAAAATGATGTAATGATGTGCAGAATACTGACTTACTTGCTGAACCTGGGGATAACAATAATTTAAGTGTGGGTTCACAAGTAGTATTTTGGTAAGTAGGTGGTCCTTATTCTTTAAATAATTTTAGTCAGTTTCTAGCCAAAACCAGGAGTTGGTCCAAAACACAGAAAACTGAGTAAATCTTTTCATTATAATATTACTTTGTCTTGATCCATTCCTGGTCTTAGTTAAAAAACAAATATTGACCGAAAGAGGCTCCAAAAGTAGAACAAAACATTGGCCAATATATTATGTCTTAATCCAGCCATGTAGTCAAGATATATTTATGGTAGTCTGCTTTAATCGCTGCAACTACTCCACCCACTATCCTCTGGTAGGTCAGTCTCCACTCCCTTTTTATGTCTACATCAACTGCCCTCCCCTCTACGCATTAAACCATATTTGTAGACATGAGCAAACTTTTTTAACAGCTTGCAGATTATAAATGGTTTTTTTTAACACTAAGATAAACCAGCATAAAGTATCCCTGGTTGTTGGCAGATGCCTGCTGGTGTTAAAATGAACACAGAGGTATCAGAGGACACAGTTGGTCTGGGTGTTTTTTTTTTTTTTTAAAAGCATTCCAAAAATTATCCATTTTTTCAGAGTAGCAACAGGTTTTGAGTCTGGCAAGTGAAGATGCAATGGATTTTTCCAAGCTGCAGGCCGTAGTGGACTATTGATAGTTGTGATAGCCATCAGACAGGACAGTAGCTAGTGGTGGACTGGCGGGAGTTGTAGTAGCCAGTTGACAGCAGGTAGTAGTGGTGATACTTGTGCAGGCATCCTCCATTGTATGCAATTGTTGCTAGGGATCGCCCTTAGCAACGGTTTTCAAGTGCAGGACCTCCGCCCCAGCAAAGGTGCACAACTGCACTTGGGGTTGAGTTTTCCTACTATAACCATGTTCATGCAAATATAAGCCGTTATGTTTTTGCTTAGGGCTTATACTAATGTACCCTTTTATCTTGCTGGGTAGCATTAGGGTTTCACCTGTGAGGCCTGCTATAAATTAACCAACCAGGGTGGGGCTTGTAGCTTGTCTACTCCCTCCCATTGTATGTGTGCTTAGATTCACACTGGAGGTGACTGAGGAGCAATCTGCAAGTCGGGCCTATGGCTGCCGTAATTTGGTTCCTGGTTTTATTTATCTGGCCAGGTAGGTTAGTTGATAGGCTCAAGTGTGTCCTTCATATAAGGATATACTGGCTAATGTCTCAATTTTACATCAGTTTTGAGGGTTAGCTAATGTCATCCCCGGAGCGCTCACAGCGTTCTCCTGTTCGCAGCGCCCCGGTCAGACCTGCTGACCGGGTGCGCTGCGGTAATGTCCCCAGCCGGGATGCGATTCGCAATGCAGGACGCGCCCGCTCGCGATGCGCATCCCGACCCGCTAACCAGACTCGTTTCCCGTCTGTGCTGTCCCAGTGCGCGCGGCCCCGCTCCCTAGGGCGCGCGCGCCGGGTCTTTGCGATTTAAAGGGCCGGTGCGCCACTGATTGGCGCATGGGTTTTAATCAGTACCTTCACCTGTGCACTTCCCTATTTATACCTCACTTCCCCTGCACTTCCTTGCCGGATCTTGTTGCCATTGTGCCAGTGAAAGCGTTTCCTTGTGTGTTCATAGCCTGTGTTCCAGACCTCCTGCCGTTGCCCCTGACTACAATCCTTGCTGCCTGCCCTGACCTTCTGCTACATCCGACCCTGCTCTTGTCTACTCCCTTGTACCGCGCTTATCTCAGCAGTCAGAGAGGTTGAGCCGTTGCTGGTGGATACGACCTGGTTGCTACCGCCGCTGCAAGACCATCCCGCTTTGCGGCGGGCTCTGGTGAAAACCAGTAGCAACTTAGAACCGGTCCACCGACACGGTCCACGCCAATCCCTCTCTGGCACAGAGGATCCACCTCCAGCCAGCCGAATCGTGACAGTAGATCCGGTCATGGATCCCGCTCAGGCCCTGCTGCCAGTTGTCACTGACCTCACCACGGTGGTCGCCCAGCAGTCGCAACAGATAGCGCAACAAGGCCACCAGCTGTCTCAACTGACCGTGATGCTACAGCAGCTTCTACCACAGCTTCAGCAACCATCTCCTCCGCCAGCTCCTGCACCTCCTCCGCAGCGAGTGGCTGCATCCAGCCTCCGTTTATCATTGCCGGACAAATTTGATGGGGACTCTAAATTTTGCCGTGGTTTTCTTTCACAATGTTCCCTGCATTTGGAGATGATGTCGGACCAATTTCCAACTGAAAGGTCAAAGATGGCTTTCGTGGTCAGCCTTCTGTCTGGGAAAGCCCTGTCATGGACCACACCGCTCTGGGACTGCAATGATCCTGTCTCTGCCTCTGTACACTCTTTCTTCACGGAGATTCGAAGTGTCTTTGAGGAACCAGCCGGAGCCTCTTCTGCCGAGACTACCCTGCTGAACCTGGTCCAGGGTAATTCTTCTGTAGACGAGTACGCCATCCAATTCAGTACTCTCGCCTCCGAATTGTCCTGGAATAACGAGGCCCTCTGCGCGACCTTCAAAAAAGGCCTATCCAGTAACATCAAAGATGTGCTGGCCGCACGAGAAATCCCTGCTAACCTGCATGAACTTATTCATCTTGCCACCCGCATTGACATGCGTTTTTCCAAATGGCGTCAGGAGCTCCACCAGGATATGGACTTTGTTCGCACGAGGCGGTTTCTCTCCCTGGCTCCTCTCTCCTCTGGTCCACTGCAATCCGTTCCTGTGCCTTCCGCCGTGGAGGCTATGCAAGTTGACCGGTCTCGCTTGACACCTCAAGAGAGGACACACCGCCGCATGGAGAACCTTTGCCTGTACTGTGCCAGTACCGAACACTTCTTGAAGGATTGTCCTATCCGACCTCCACGTCAGGAAAGACGCACTCCGACTCCGCACAAATGCGAGACAGCTCTAGGTGTGAACTCTGCTTCCCCACGTCTTACTGTGCCTGTGCGGATTTCTTCTTCTACCTTCTCCTTCTCAGCTGTGGCCTTCTTGGATTCCGGATCTGCAGGAAATTTCTTTTTGGCCTCTTTCGTCAACAGGTTCAACATCCCGGTGACCAGTCTCGCCAGACCCCTCTACATTGCCTCTGTTAATAATGAAAGATTGGACTGTACTGTGCGTTACCGCACGGAACCCCTCTTAATGTGCATTGGACCCCATCATGAAAAGATTGAATTTCTGATCCTCTCTAACTGCACTTCGGAAATTCTTCTTGGACTACCGTGGCTTCAACGCTATTCCCCAACCCTCGATTGGACCACTGGGGAGATCAAGAACTGGGGTACTACTTGCCACAAGAACTGTCTTATGCCTGCTCCCAGTACTGTCAGTCAAAACCCTATGGCTACTCCGATACCAGGTCTCCCCAAGGCCTATCTGGACTATGCTGATATTTTTTGCAAAAAACAAGCAGAAACTTTGCCTCCTCACAGGCCTTTTGACTGTCCTATTGACCTCCTCCCTGGTACTACTCCACCCCGGGGCAGAATCTATCCTCTGTCCACTCCGGAAACACAAGCCATGTCGGAGTACATCCAAGAGAATTTAGAAAGGGGGTTTATCCGCAAGTCTTCCTCCCCTGCCGGAGCTGGATTTTTCTTTGTTTCCAAAAAAGATGGCTCCTTACATCCTTGCATTGATTACCGCGGACTTAATAAAATCACTGTAAAAAACCGCTATCCCCTACCTCTTATCCCGTAACTCTTTGACCGCCTACGTGGCGCCAACATCTTTACCAAGTTGGACTTAAGAGTTGCATATAATCTCATCCGCATCAGGGAAGGGGACGAGTGGAAGTCCGCGTTAAACACCAGAGATGGACACTTTGAATATCTGGTTATGCCCTTTGGACTTTGCAACGCCCCTGCTGTCTTCAAAGACTTTGTAAATGAAATTTTTTCGTGATCTTCTATATACCTGTGTTGTGGTCTACCTGGACGATATTTTGATTTTTTCTTCTAACCTAGAAGAACACCGCCGGCATGTCTGCATGGTTCTTCAGAGACTTTGGGACAATCAATTATATGCCAAAATGGAAAAATGTCTCTTTGAATGTCAATCTCTTCCCTTCCTTGGATACTTAGTCTCTGGCCAGGGACTCCAAATGGACCCGGACAAACTATCAGCCGTATTGGATTGGCCACGCCCCTCCGGACTCCGTGCTATCCAACGTTTCTTGGGGTTTGCCAATTATTACAGACAATTTATTCCGCATTTTTCCACTATTGTGGCCCCAATCGTGGCCCTAACCAAGAAAAACGCCAACCCTAAGTCCTGGCCTCCGCAAGCGGAAGAGGCGTTCAATCATCTCAAAACTGCCTTTTCTTCTGCTCCCGTACTCTCCAGACCTGATCCATCTAGGCCCTTCTCGCTGGAGGTAGACGCCTCCTCGGTGGGAGCTGGAGCGGTACTCCTACAGAAAAATTCTTCCGGACATGCTGTTACTTGTGGTTTCTTTTCTCGGATCTTCTCTCCGGTGGAGAAAAACTACTCCATTGGTGATCGAGAATTACTGGCCATAAAATTGGCGCTTGAAGAATGGAGGCACCTGCTGGAGGAATCCAAATACCCAGTTATTATATACACTGATCACAAGAATCTCTCTTATCTTCAGTCTGCCCAACGGCTGAACCCTCGCCAGGCTAGGTGGTCGTTGTTCTTTGCCCATTTTAACTTTGAAATTCAATTTCGCCCCGCTGACAAGAACATTAGGGCTGACGCTCTCTCTCGTTCATCGGATGCCTCTGAAATGCAAGCTTCCCCGCAACACATTATTCCTCCGGACTGTCTGATCTCCACTTCTCCAGCTTCCATCAGACAAACTCCTCCAGGGAAGACCTTCGTCTCTCCACGCCAGCGCCTCAGGATTCTCAGGTGGGGACACTCCTCACACCTCGCCGGCCATGCTGGCATCAAAAAATCCATCCAGCTCATCTCTCGTTTTATTGGTGGCCTACCCTGGAAGCTGATGTTGCTGATTTTGTGCGGGCTTGTACAGTCTGTGCCCGGGAAAAGACCCCTCGCCAGAAGCCTGCTGGTCTCCTCCATCCTCTGCCTGTTCCTGAGCGACCATGGTCTCAGATTGGTATGGACTTTATTACTGACTTACCTTTATCCCATGGCAACACAGTTATTTGGGTGGTCGTTGATCGGTTCTCCAAGATGGCACATTTTATCCCTCTCCAGGTCTTCCTTCTGCGCCTCAGTTGGCGAAACTCTTTTTTATGCACATTTTTCGCCTTCACGGGCTTCCTACGCATATCGTCTCGGATAGAGGCGTTCAATTTGTGTCGAAATTCTGGAGGGCCCTCTGTAATCAACTTAAAATCAAGTTAAACTTCTCGTCTTCTTATCATCCCCAATCCAATGGGCAAGTGGAAAGAATTAATCAGGTTCTTGGTGACTATTTGCGACATTTTGTTTCCTCCCGCCAGGATGACTGGGCCGATCTTCTACCATGGGCCGAATTCTCGTACAATTTCAGAGTCTCTGAGTCTTCCGCTAAATCCCCATTTTTTGTGGTGTACGGCCAACACGTTCTTCCCCCCCTTCCCACTCCCATGCCTTCTGGTTTGCCCGCTGTTGATGAGGTGACTCGGGACTTCTCCCCCATCTGGAAAGAGACTCAAAATTCTCTCCTACAGGCCTCATCCCGGATGAAGAGACATGCCGATAAAAAAAGAAGAATTCCCCCTGTTTTTTCTCCCGGAGACAAAGTATGGCTCTCTGCCAAGTATGTCCGCTTCCGTGTCCCCAGTTATAAACTGGGACCACGTTATCTTGGTCCTTTTAAAATCAAATGCCAAATCAACCCTGTCTCCTACAAACTCCTTCTTCCTCCTTCTCTCCATATTCCCAATGCTTTTCATGTCTCTCTCCTTAAACCACTCATCCTTAACCGCTTCTCTCCCAAGGTTGTTGCTCCTACTCCTGTTTCCGTGTCCTCTGACATCTTCTCGGTGAAAGAAATTCTGGCATCCAAGACGGTCAGAGGTAAAAAAAAATTTCTTGTAGATTGGGAGAATTGCGGCCCAGAGGAGAGGTCATGGGAACCCGAGGACAACATCCTTGACAAGAACCTTATCCTCAAATTCTCAGGTTCTAAAAAGAGGGGGAGACCCAAGGGGGGGGGGGTACTGTTACGCCGAGCGCTCCGGGTCCCCGCTCCTCCCCGGAGCGCTCACAGCGTTCTCCTGTTCGCAGTGCCCCAGTCAGACCTGCTGACCGGGTGCGCTGCGATAATGTCCCCAGCCGGGATGCGATTCGCGATGCGGGACGCGCCCGCTCGCGATGCGCATCCCGACCCGCTTACCAGACTCGTTCCCCATCTGTGCTGTCCCGGCGCGCGCGGCCCCGCTCCCTAGGGCACGCGCGCGCTGGGTCTTTGCGATTTAAAGGGCCGGTGCGCCACTGATTGGCGCATGAGTTTTAATCAGTACCTTCACCTGTGCACTTCCCTATTTATACCTCACTTCCCCTGCACTTCCTTGCCGGATCTTGTTGCCATTGTGCCAGTGAAAGCGTTTCCTTGTGTGTTCATAGCCTGTGTTCCAGACCTCCTGCCGTTGCCCCTGACTACGATCCTTGCTGCCTGCCCTGACCTTCTGCTACGTCCGACCCTGCTCTTGTCTACTCCCTTGTACTGCGCTTATCTCAGCAGTCAGAGAGGTTGAGCCGTTGCCGGTGGATACGACCTGGTTGCTACCGCCGCTGCAAGACCATCCCGCTTTGCGGCGGGCTCTGGTGAAAACCAGTAGCAACTTAGAACCGGTCCACCGACACGGTCCACGCCAATCCCTCTCTGGCACAGAGGATCCACCTCCAGCCAGCCGAATCGTGACAATTGTTTACATTAACCACAGTTGTGAAACCACATTGTGATCCATAGGTGCAGGTCCTCCACTCCAACGTAGGTGCACAACTACACTTGGAGTTGAGCACCTTGTATCACCTTAGATCACATCAATGTAAGTGTTTGTAATACGATTTAATCAGTGGCATTTCGTACAGTTTGAATTCCTCACTGATCCATGCCTGATTCATTTTAACAAATGTGAGTTTTTCTATGTTACTGGTTGACAATCTTGTTTGCTTAGGGGTGATGCTACATGCCACACTCAACCCTAACACTCTCTCTGATGCTACACTGGAGGGAGGACAAGACAGAAAATCCATGATAAACTGGGCAAGTTTTTGCCAATGGTCTAACCTGATGACCAAGAAGTTCATGGGGTCTGGGCTCATTGCGAATATCAGCGAAAGAGCACAGCTTAGGTATGCATCAACCTGGTTGTTCAAGTTCTCTTGTCCATCCCTTTGGTGATTCATGTCAGGATGGAATACCAGATGTAAAAACTTAGTCAACATGTACTTCACCATGAAGATGCTGCTGCTCCAGCCTCTTGCAACAGTAGTGGTGGCAGTCCAAGTCACTCCTCTCAGCATAAACTGATGTCTGATCATGAGCTCCTGGCTTCCCCTCAGCATATCCACCATAATTGCTCACAATTTTACCACCACCACGTCTACCACTACCAGTCCTATTATTGCCATGCTAGGCCACTGCTTCATCCTCCCCCACCTCTGCAACACACTTCAAAGGCTGAATGTACTCACACAACATCTCCTCGTGGCTATCTTTCTGCTTGGCACTAATGAGGAGAAGCAAAGATAGAGAGGCCATGCAACTGTAGACAATAAGGAATCCATCAACACCTGGCTCAACGTTATATCTAGAGATGAGTGAACTTTTGAAAAATTGGATTCGGCCGATTCGGCAAATTTTTTGAAACAATTAGTTTCGATCCAAATTTATTTGTGGTGAATCTATATTAAAAATGGCTATTTCTGGCCTACAGAGAGCCTCAATAGGGGTGTAGAACACGTTGCTGTGTTCTAACACGCATATGAAGTGTGCTGGGGTAGTGAAATAATACTGTTATTCAGAATGACATGCAGATTACCGGCATTGTTTTTAGAATCACTGCCGCAGAGTGGCACAATGACAGAGCCTGGAGGTGGCATCAGTATGAGGAGACCATATAGTGGCTGAATGACACAGCGGGGAGGTGTTGGCAGCATGGGGAGATTATATAGTGGCTGAATGATACAGCATGGACGTGTTGGCAGCATGAGGAGACCATATAGTGGTTCAATGACACAGCGTGGAAGTGTTGGCAGCAGGAGGAGACCATATAGTGGCTGAATGACACAGCCTGGAGGTGTTGGCAGCATGAGGAGACCATTAAGTGGCTGAATGACACAGCGTGGAGGTATTGGCAGCATGAGGAGACCATATAGTGGCTGAATGACACAGCTTGGATGAGGCTGAAGCATGAGGAGACCATATAGTGGCTGAATGACACAGCATGGAGGTGTTGGCAGCATGAGGAGACAATATAGTGGCTGAATGACACAGCTTGGATGAGGCTGAAGCATGAGGAGACCATATAGTGGCTGAATGACACAGTGTGGAGGTGTTGGCAGCATGAGGAGACCATATAGTGGCTGAATGACACAGCTTGGATGAGGCTGAAGCATGAGGAGACCACATAGTAGCTGAATAACACAGCATGGAGGTGTTGGCAGCATGAGGAGACAATATAGTGGCTGAATGAGACAGTGTGGAGGTGTTGGCAGCAGGAGGAGACCATATAGTGGGTGAATGACACAGCGTGGAGGTGTTGGCAGTATGAGGAGACCATATAAAGGCTGAATGACACAGCATGGAGGTGTTGGCAGCATGAGGAGACAATATAGTGGCTGAATGACACAGCTTGGATGAGGCTGAAGCATGAGGAGACCATATAGTGGCTGAATGACACAGTGTGGAGGTGTTGGCAGCATGAGGAGACCATATAGTGGCTGAATGACACAGCTTGGATGAGGCTGAAGCATGAGGAGACCACATAGTAGCTGAATAACACAGCATGGAGGTGTTGGCAGCATGAGGAGACAATATAGTGGCTGAATGAGACAGTGTGGAGGTGTTGGCAGCAGGAGGAGACCATATAGTGGGTGAATGACACAGCGTGGAGGTGTTGGCAGTATGAGGAGACCATATAAAGGCTGAATGACACAGCATGGAGGTGTTGGCAGCATGAGGAGACCATATAGTGGCTGAATGACACAGCTTGGATGAGGCTGAAGCATGAGGAGACCATGTAGTGGCTGAATGACACAGCTTGGATGAGGCTGAAGCATGAGGAGACCATATAGTGGCTGAATGACACAGCATGGAGGTGTTGGCAGCATGAGGAGACCATATAGTGGCTGAATGACACAGCGTGGATGAGCCTGAAGCATGAGGAGACCATATAGTGGCTGAATGACACAGCGTGGAGGTGTTGGCAACATGAGGAGACCATTTAGTGGCTGAATGACACAGCGTGGAGGTGTTGGCAGCATGAGGAGACCATATAGTGGCTGAATGACACAGCATGGAGGGGTTGGCAGCATGAGGAGACCATATAGTGGCTGAATGACACAGTGTGGAGATGTTGGCACCATGAGGAGACCATATAGTGGCTGAATGGCACAGCCTGGAGTTGGCGGCAGATGAGGAGACAATAGGGCTTCACAATCAAGAATAAAATATGAATTTTGAAATTTCAATTGAAGATATATGGTATCTAGTGCTACCATAAACGTACATAGGTAATGTCCTAGGCCCAGCAGCATCACTAAACCTTGTGGTTGCTGAATGATACAGACAGGAACAGGCAGCAGCATGAGTATACAAGAGGGGTTCACAACTACCAACATTAAAAGTTGAATGTTGAAATCTCTATTGAAGATGCATGTTAGCTAGTGCTACCATCCAAAAATGTAAGGCCCAAACCCAGCAGCATCACTAAACCATATAGTTGCTGAATAACAGAGACAGGAGCAGTCAGCAGCAGGAGTACACAAGAGGCTTTCATAACCCCTTACATTAAAAGATCAATGTTGAAATCTCAATTAAGCATAAATGTACGCTAGTGCTAACATCCAAAAAGGTAAGGCCCAATCCCAGCAGCATCAGCGAGCCAAGTAGTTCCTGAAACACACAGTCAGGAGCAGGCATCAGCAGTACACAAGAGGCTTTCATAGCCCCTTACATTGAAATATCAATGTTGAAATCTCAATTAAGCATGTATGTAAGATAGTGCTAACATCCAAAAATGTAAGGCCCAAGCTCAGCAGCATCAGTGAGCCAAGTAGTTCCAGAAACACACAGTCAGGAGCAGGCATCAGCAGTACACAAGAGGGTTTCATAATCCCTTACATTGAAATATCAATGTTGAAATCTCAATTAAGCATGTATGTAAGCTAGTGCTAACATCCAAAAATGTAAGGCCCAAGCGCAGCAGCATCAGTAAGCCAAGTAGTTCCTGAAACACACAGTCAGGAGCAGGCATCAGCAGTACACAAGAGGGTTTCATAATCCCTTACATTGAGAGGATCAATGTTGAAATCTCAATTAAGCCTGTAGGTAAGCTAGTGCTAACATCGAAAAATGTAAGGCCCAAGCCCAGCAGCATCAGTGAGCCAAGTAGTTCCTGAAACACACAGTGAGAAGCAGGCATCAGCAGTACACAATAGGGTTTCATAATCCCTTACATTGAAAGATCAATGTTGAAATCTCAATTAAGCATGTATGTAAGCTAGTGCTAACATCCAAAAATGTAAGGCCCAAGCGCAGCAGCATCAGTAAGCCAAGTAGTTCCTGAAACACACAGTCAGGAGCAGGCATCAGCAGTACACAAGAGGATTTGATAACCCCTTACATTGAAATATCAATGTTGAAATCTCAATTAAGTTTGTATGTAAGCTAGTGCTAACATCCAAAAATGTAAGGATTAAGCCCAGCAGCAAACATAAGCCAAGTAGTTCCTGAAAGACACAGTCAGGGAGAACTACTGGATTTTTAAGCTAAAAACCCTTATCCCTCAGGGTCTTAATGAATATATTGAAAATCCAACATAAATTATCAGGATATATTCACTCACCTTGCCGATGTCACCATTATGTCCATCCGCTCTTCTTTAGACGCCAGAGTGAATGGCCGAACAAACATCTACAACCCACCTACCAGGGATTTTTGATCATACCCTGTATCCCCCAGTGGAAATGCACAATGAAGTAGGCGACTTTCTGATTGGCTAAACCGTCTATCAGGAATTCTAAACACATCCGCCCTCTACTGCAAATACAAGACGGAGTAGGCGATGCCCTCATTGGTTCAAACGTCCACCTATCAGAAACCTTCCATCCCGCAGCATTTTCCTTCATAGACTTTACATTATCAGATAGGCAGTGATCGGATTGGTTCAACCACCCGCCCACGTTACCTAAGAAACCTATGATTGACTTGAATTATATGTTCTCTCACATTCATAATACCTATTTTTACCGCCACACAACCATCCTTCAGCTCATTTTTTGGCTGAACAGCTGGCTAACTTTATCTCCCATTGGTTGGAAACGCGCACCACGTGACTATATAAACAAAAAGAAGCGCTCTTAACATCAATACAATACGTCACCCCAATCTCACAATCTGATTGGTCGCCGACTTTGCAATGAAATAAGCGGCACATACAAATCCCGACTTACCCGTAAGGACGGTATAGTACGTCATCGCGTATCTATACTCTGATTGGCCGCCTTTTTCACATAGACAAACAGCGGCAAGCCTTAACCACGGCCATTGAGACCATGCCTCACTATCAACACTAGCTAGCCCAAGCCTCGTTCTGAGTCCGTGGCTACCATGACTAGTACATAACTGTTAGTCTCTGTAAAAGTGGATTTGCAATGAAGAAAAGCGAATTCCAATATTTTTCAAGAACCAAACACAATATTCTCTATACTATTTTCTAAATATGACCATTTTTATTGAAAATGAATATGCAGCATCACTTTTTTCTTATGTTGAACCTTTGACCTGTGCCGGAATGTTTTTGGCGCCAGATTGTAAATGTATTTATGTGTACCACATCCCCTGTCACTTCAGACTGCATATGTCCACAATTGAGAAAGGGAGGGCTCACTCTCGAAACGCGTCTTGTCCTGTCTGTACCCCTATTGTATGTGTTTCAATAAAATATTGTTACATAATACTCTGGGTACCATCCACATTATTGTACCATCCAAGCAGCGCCGATGAAGAGGGTTCTCCTTTTTCTTCAAACCGTACTTTGTTCACAGTCAGGATCAGGCAGCAGCAGTACCCAAGAGGGTTTCATAACCCCTGAGATTGAAAGATCAATGTTGAAATCTCTATGTAACAGGTATGTTACCTCGTGCTATCATCAAAGAATTTAAGGCCGAAGCCCAGCAGCATCACTAAGCACAGTAGTTGCTGAAACATACTGCCTGGAGCAGGCATCAGCATGAGTTTACAAGAGGGCTTCACAACCCCTAACATTTAAATGTTAATGTTGAAATCTGTATAGAAGATGTATGTTAGCTAGTGCTAACATCAAAATTTTTTAGGCACAGGCCCAGCAGCATCACTAAACCATATAGTTGCTGAAGCACACAGCCTGGAGCAGGAATCAGCATGAGTTTACAAGAGAGCTTCACAACCCCTAACATTAAAAGGTTAATGCTGAAATCTGTATAGAAGATGTATGTTAGCTAGTGCTAACATCAAAAATTTTTAGGCACAGGCCCAGCAGCATCAGTAAGCCAAGTAGTTCCTGAAATACACAGCCTGGATCAGGCAGTAGGATGTGTATATAAGATTAAAAGATCAATTAAAAGATCAATGTTGAAATCTCTATTGAGCATGTATGCTTTCTAGTAGTGTTGAGCCGCATAGGCCATATTCGAATTTGCGATATTTCTCGAATATATGGGTGAATATTTGTCATATATTCACTAAATTCGCATATTCGTAATATTCGTGTTTTTTTCGCGTATGCGTAAATTCGCATATGCGACAATTCGCATATGCGAAAATTCACATTTGTGAAAATTTATGAACTTTATAGCAAGTATACCAGTGTTACTTGATAGAAGCAGCAGAAGGGAGGGATCAATATTCGCGAATATTCGCCCGGCAGTCTCACAAAGTAGTATTAGAGCCTTCTTTAGACCACACAAGCTGGAAGCAGAGAGGGATGATCACTGTGATGTGTACTGTGAAAAAAAAAAAAGAGAATATTCGTAATTTCGAATATATAGTGCTATTTTCGCGAATATTCGCACATTCGCGAATATGAGATATTCGTGAATAAAATTCGAATTGCGAATATTCGCAAGCAACCCTATTTTCTAGTGCAACCATAAAAAAATTGTAGGTAATATCCAAGACAGTCCCAGCAGCATCAGAAAACAATATATTGGCTGAATGACACAGTCTGGAGGTGAGGAAAGCATAAGGAGCCCATTTAGTGTCTGAATGGTACAGCCTGGAGGTTGCCGAAGCATGAGGAGACCATATAGTGGCTGAATGGCACAGCCTGGAGTTGGCAGAAGCATAAGGAGACAAAATAGTGGCTGAGTGAAACAGCCTGGAGGTGAAGCAGCAGAATCAGGAGTCCTGAAAGCAACCGCAAAGGTGCGGTGTGTGGCAATACCAGCACCCGGTGATGAAGGTGGCTGAAATGTTTGTAAATGGGGAGCATTTACATTATGCACACCTTCAGGGCCGGTGCAAGGAATTCTTGCTACACAAGCGAAGCTCCATTTTGGTGCCCCCCCCCCCCCCCAATCCTCAAGTAGAAAAACAAAGCCACACCCCCCCGCCCGCATCTCCCACCTGCCAGCTAGCTGTTGGAAGACTAAACTCCCAGCATGCTCTTACAGTGAGGACATGCTAGGAGTTGTAGTTCTACCAGCTAGCCAGTGGGAGGTAGATGCGGGCAGATGGCCGGGGAGCGGAGCTTCACAAAAAGTTGTACAAAAAGTAGCAGTTTGCGACTTTTTGTGCACCTTTTTTAAAATGCTACAGCACGTTTTGTAAGCCAGGTCTGACCTGGCTTAAATTTGAGACTTTTTTTTAAGGGGGTTTGGACTGGGACCAAAAATACACCCTGACATTTAAGAATAAGCAGTCAATTTTTTTTTTGTGGGGTCTGAATGCTGGGACCTCCACCAATCACCTCGCTTCAAGTTGCTCTCCAGCTGTTGCAAGGCTACAACTCCCATCATGTCTGGAGCCCCAGGCATTATGGTATGCAGTTTTGTAACAGCTGAAGGCCACAGATTGGAGTACAGTGTCACCATCATCACTGCAGAACTTACAAATTACAGCAGTGATGGGACAGTCAGGAGAATACACAAAGATATCACTGACCTGAGTGATGTCTTCTCTGTTGTCGTTCCTTTTCCTCTGGTCCAGACGCCAGGTCTTCTTCCAGCTCCATCTTCTCTGCAGAGTCTGAGGCCCAAACTTCATTGTCTCCTCACTATGTCTGCAGATCCTCATCCTCTGTATGACGACAATAATCATTATATGACTAAGGCCCTGCGGGCCGAAACGCGTCACGTTACCTGAGTGTCCGATGTTTCCCATGGCAACCATGCAATAAAGCAGCTCGGTTTTATACGTGTGTGCGCTGGACATTCTTCCTTTCTTGCATATGTTTGGACCTAGTCCTGGTCCTGTCCGTGCGCAGAAGCCTGGGGTGGAGCTGGTTCTAGTTGCTTGTACTTTCAATAATCATTATAATACTGCCAGATACTGTGCCCTAAATAAAATACTGCCACACACTGCACCCACTGAATGTAATACTGCCACACACTGTACCCACTGAATATAATACAGCCATACACTGAGCCCTGAATATAATACTGCCATACACTGTGCCCCAAATATAATACTGCCATACACTGCGCCCTGAATATAATACTGCCATACACTGCGCCCTGAATATAATAATGCCATGCACTGTGCCCTGAATATAATACCGCCATACACTGCGCCCTGAATATAATACTGCCATACACTTTGCCCTGAATATAATAATGCCATACACTGCGCCCTGAATATAATACTGCCATACACTGCGCCCTGAATATAATACTGCCATACACTGCACCCTGAATATAATACTGCCATACACTGCGTCCTGAATATAATACTGCCATGCACTGCGCCCTGAATATAATAATGCCATGCACTGCGCCCTGAATATAATACTGCCATACATTGTGCCCTGAATATAATACTGCCATACACTGCGCCCTGAATATAATACTGCCATACACTGCACCCGGAATATAATACTGCCATGCACTGTGCCCTAAACATAATACTGCCTTTGGATAGGGGATAAGTTATAGATTGCGGGGGGTCCAAGTATTGAGACCCCCCACGATCTCCTGCACGGGGGCCCAGTCAGTATGCCAGAAGCTGACGTCTGACCCCACAGGAAGCCGTGGTCGGCACGCTCCCTCCATGTATTTCTATGGAGTATAAGGAGGGGTGTGTCGGCCGGCACTTCGTGCGGGGTCGGCATGCCTCTTTTCCAGCTGACTGCCATGGCCCATACTGGAGATCGCGGGGGTCCCAGCGCTCGGACCCCCCCCCCCCACAATCTATAACTTATCCCATATTCTTTGGACCCCGCATCTATCAATCATGCATATACACCTCCCCCCTTATCCTTGGTTTCCTCAGCCTCACACCTCCCCAACCCCCCCATCCTTGTTATCCTCACCAACACCCCCCAGCCTCTCCCCCCTTCAATCATAAATATATACCCCTCCCCTCATCCTTGGTTCTAAGCCCCCAGCCTCCCCCCCCCCATCAATCATAAATATACACCCCCCCTCATCCTTGGTCCTAACCACCCAGCCTCCCCCCCATCAATTATAAATATACACCTAGTGGCGTTGCGACCGGGGTGCGGGGGGTGCGGCCCGCACCGGGTGACACCATCCTGATGGGGTGACACCAGCAAACCCCCCCAGCAGCAGCACCACCATCAGCAGATCCTGATGGTGGATGATGGGGGTGCTCCTGCCAGGAGGATGATCCTGCCGATGGATGATGGGGGTGATACTGCCAGGGGGGATGGCCAGTAGCACCCTCATCATCCTCCAGCAACACCCCCCAGTACTAGCACCCCCATCATCCACTAGCAACACCACCAGATTTATATTCAGAGGGTACAGTATGTGGCAGATTTATATTCAGAGGGTACAGTATGTGGCAGATTTATATTCAGAGGGTACAGTATGTGTTGGTATTATATTCAGAATGTACAGATGTGTGGTAGTATTATATTCAGTGGGTACGGTGTATGGAAGGTTTATAATCAAAGAGTGTAGTGTATAGTAGTATTATAATTAGAGGGTACAGTGCGTAGCGGTATTATATTCAGGGGTACAGTATGTGGCAGATTTATATTCAGAGGGTACAGTATGTGTTGGTATTATATTCAGAATGTACAGATGTTTGGTAGTATTATATTCAGTGGGTATGGAAGGTTTATAATCAAAGAGTGTAGTGTATAGTAGTATTATATTTAGAGGATACAGTGTCTGGCAGGTTTATAATAACACTTGTTTTCATATAGAGGATGAGCAGTGGCGTACTAAGGGGGGGGGGGGCGGCCCGCCCCGGGTGCCACTCTCAAGGGGGTGCCAGATCCCCAGCAGACAGCGGTGCCTTCTCCTGTATGCGAGATACACGCACATACAGGAGAAGGCGTCCCCTCTGTGTGAGCCGCATCTGCAGCTTACACAGAGGAGACGTGACCTCCACCCCCACACAGCATGCAGTACAGGCGCCGGTGACGTCACTCATCGGCGCCTGTACTATGGAAGGGAGAAGATGCAGGCCCTGCAGCTGAGGAGATCGCTGCGTGGGATATCAGGTGAGCATCCTTTTTTATTTATTTTCTTGCTCTGCATTTACCTATGGGGAAGGGGGGGGGAGAGGGAGAGGGGGGGGGGTTACTCTACATATACCTAGAGGGAGGGGGGGGTGCTCTGCATTTACCTATAGGGAAGGGGGGGAGAGGGAGGGGGGGATGCTCTGCATTTACCTATAGGGAAGGGGGGAGGGGGGGTGCTCTGCATTTACCTATAGGGAAGGGGGGGGGAGAGGGGGGGTGCTCTGCATTTACCTATAGGGAAGGGGGGGAGAGGGGGGGGTGCTCTGCATTTACCTATAGGGAAGGGGGGAGAGGGGGGGTGCTCTGCATTTACCTATAGGGAAGGGGGGGAGAGGGGGGGGTGCTCTGCATTTACCTATAGGGAAGGGGGGAGGGGGGGGTGCTCTGCATTTACCTTTAGGGAAGGGGGGAGAGGGAGGGGGGGTGCTCTGCATTTACCTATAGGGAAGGGGGGGAGGGGGTGCTCTGCATTTACCTATAGGGAAGGGGCGAGAGGGGGGGTGCTCTGCATTTACCTATAGGGAAGGGGGAGAGGGGGGGGTGCTCTGAATTTACCTATAGGGAGGGGGGGAGAGGGTGGGGTGCTCTGCATCTATCTATAGGGAATAGGGGAGGGGGGGGCTCTGCATTTACCTATAGGGAGAGGGGGGAGAGGGGGGGTGCTCTGCATATACCTAGGGCTGGGCGGTATGACCATATATGTGTATCACGGTATGTTTTTTAACTGACGGCGGTTCCACAGTATATAACGGTATCCCCCCCAAAAAAAAAAAAATCATGTGACCCGCCAGCACTGTTCTGCTCCCCCCAATTAATGAGCAGCCCAGCAGGGTACTACTCACATATGTCAAACACTGCCCTCCTCCTCTTTGCTGGGGGCCGCCGGGCGCTGGAACTCTATACTGTACGCCAGTGGTCTCCAACCTGCGGACCTCCAGTTGTTGCAAAACTACAACTCCCAGCATGCGTCGGCCACACGCTGGGGACGGGAACGCCCGACAGCCGACAGCCTATCACCGGCTGGAGCGATGCCCCGCCCCTGCCAGTGATAGGCTGAGCCCACTGTCATGTAAGAAGCCGGTTTCATACATAACAGTGGGCTCAGCCTATCACTGGCCAAGGCGGGGCATCGCTCTGGCCGGTGATAGGCTGACGGCTGTCCGGTGTTCCCGTCCCCAGCGTGCGGCCGACGTGGGTGAGTTAAAAGTTTATTTTTTGTATCTCAAACCTGCAGACCTCCAGCTGTTGCAAAACTACAACTCCCAGTATGCCGTTGGCTGTCCGGGCATGCTGGGAGTTGTAGTTTTGCAACATCTGGAGGTCTGCAGGTTGGAGACCACTGGCGTACAGTATAGAGTTCCAGCGCCCGGCGGCCCCCAACAAAGAGGAGGAGGGCAGTGCTTGACATATGTGAGTAGTACCCCGCTGGGCTGATCATCAATTGGGGGGAGCAGAACAGTGCTGGTGGGTCACATAGGATTAGTTCCCCGATGTGGGGACAGCCCTGTGCTAGGCTGATAATACATTCCCGAGGGGCCCAACCGGTATTGCGTTATGGGGGAAAATCCATATTGTGCAGCCCAAAAAATTTGGTATTCGATATGAACCGGTAAACCGCACAGCCCTAGATATACCTATGGGAAAGAGGGGGGGGGGGTGTAGCTCTGCATATACCTATGGGAAAGAGGGGGGAGTGTAGCTCTGCATATACCTATGGGGAAGAGGGGGGGGGGGTGTAACTCTGCATATACCTATGGGAAAGAGGGGGGGTGTAGCGTAGCTCTGCATATACCTATGGGAGAGAGAGGGGGATGTAACTCTGCATATACCTATGGGAAAGAGGGGGGGTGTAACTCTGCATATACCTATGGGAAAGAGGGGGTTACCTGACTACCTACCTACCTGCCCTTTTACTGTGCAGGACACCAAGGAGGGCATTATTACAGTTTGTGGGCCTATAGATGGGAAGATTGTGTAGAGGAGGGGAGGGCACTGAAAATATGCAGAATCTGACATGTTTTTCCTGCAGATGTTAAGAGATCCACATGTCGGTCTTATCCGGACGGAGAAGAAAAGGAAAGAGGAATCCGCTGATCAGAAAAGACGTAATTGTGAGTCCCAAAATGTAACTGCAATCACTTATATCGTATATGCATCCTGTGTGCAGCTGATATCTACTGCCATATGGTCCTGTATATAATCACTTATATTGTATACAGATTCTTTATAGTATACTGGTCTGTATATAGTGGTTTTATTCAGTACAGTATGGCGGTATTATCCAGTTATTGTGTGGTGGTATATATGTACTCCTTGTATTCCAGTATTATTGGTCATAGAAATTTACCTACGTTAAAGTGTTTCTTACATATATAAATTTTAGTTTATTGTGTGTGGGATTTGGGTGGAATAGGAGCGTGGCAGAAGATTGACGAGCTGCAGAGCCTAGCAGGGGCCCTTGCTTTTTTTTTTGGTCCGGGGGCCCCGAGTGTTGTCAGCCCGCTTCTGGGGGGAGGGGAGGGAGGGGGTGTAATTAAGGAGGGGTGCGTGTGTGTGTGTGTGTGGGGGGGGGGTGCCAAACAAAGGGTACGCCCCTGAGGATTAGAATGCGCTGACATAGTGAGGAGACGTCTGGGCGTCACATTCTGCAGAGAGAAGTTTTAGCTGGAACAAGTCCTGGGGGTATGTACCATCTGAATTAGATAAGGGAAGACTATAGAGAAGACGTCACTTGTAGTCACTGATATCATTGTGTATTCTCCTCACTATAGAGAAGACGTCACCTGTAGTCACTGATATTATTGTACATTCTCCTCTCTATGTCCTATCAGAGCTGGAGTCACTTGTCAGTTCTACAGTTATGATGAGTGAAACTACAACTCCCAGCATAACCTTACCACTGCATAAAGGGGCACTCTACTGGAAAAAAATGTTTTATCAACCGGTGCTACAAATTTAAACAGATTTATAAATTACTTCTACTTAAAAATCTTAATCCCTCCAGTACTTATTATCTGCTGTATAAGTGATTCACAGGAAGTTCTTTTCTCTTTTAATTTCTTTTCTGTCTGACCACAGTGCTCTGTGCTGACACCTCTGTCCATGTCAAGAACTGTCCATAGTAGGAGCAAATCCCCATTGCAAACCTCTCCTGCTCTGGACAGTTCCTAACATGGACAGACAGAGCACTGTGGACAGACTGGAAAGAACTACACAACTCCCTGTGGAGAATACAACAGCTCATAAGTACTGTAAGGATTAAGATTTTAAATAGAAGTAATTTAAAAATCTTTAAGCCATTAGAGAAGGAGAGAGCACACCGTACAGCTTAAGCATGCAGATATACAAAACCACTGGTATACACAGGCAGCCTCCGGACCCGATAAATAACAACGCAGCACCTGCGGGGTGCACACACTAGATAAAGTATCAAACAATACAATGAAAAAGAGTAGCATGCACTCACCGCAGGTAAACAGCTGCAGGCCCGAGGTCCGGGATCACCACGGCATAGACAAAGACGTTAAGGGGCGCTCAGAGGCTACGCCGGCTGTTTCGGACGTAGGAACGTCCTTCTTTCGGCCTCCAAGGCCGGCAGTTGATGTCTTTCCTGCATAAATTAGTTCAGCTTTCAGGTGCTCCCGTGGGCTGGAAAAGGTGGATACAGTCCTAGGAGACTCTTTCCTAGGAATGTATCCACCTTTTCCAGCCCACCGAAGCACCTGAAGGCTGAACTAATTTACGCAGGATAAGTCATCAACTGCCGAGCCGAGAAGTTCGTGACAAATCGAATTTACTGTAAGTTCACTCATCTCTAATAATACTACCACAAACTGCGCCCTCTGAATATAATACTATCACCCACTGCGCCCTCTGAATATAATACTACCACAAACTGCGCCCTCTGAATATAACGTTGCCATACAGTGTACCCTCTGAATATAATACCACAACCGCAGTAACACCCCTCAACATCCGTTAGCTGATGCTATTACCACGGGAGGGGGGTATTGGTGGCGTTGCTAGTGGATGATGGGGGTGCTACTACTGGGGGGGGGGGTTGCTGGAGGATGATGAGGGTGCTACTGGCCATCCCCCCTGGCGGTATCACCCCCATCATACATCGGCAGGATCATCCTCCTGGCAGGAGCATCGCCATCATCCACCATCAGGATCTGCTGATGGAGGTGCTGCTGGGGGGGGGGGGGGGGTTGCTGGTGGATGATGAGGGTGCTACTGCCAGGGGAGCATTAGGTAGGCAGCAGTTCCCCCACATTAGGTAGGTAGCAGTTTCCCCACATTAGGTAGCATCTTTTCCCCACATTAGGCAGCATAGATTCCCCACATTTGGTTCCAGTTCCCCCACATTAGGTAGGTACCAGTTACCCCACATTAGGTAGCAATTTCCCAATATTAGGTAGCACAGATTCCCCACATTAGGTAGCAATTTCCCCACATTAGGTAGCACAGATTCCCCACATTAGGTAGCATAGATTCCCCACATTCAGTAGCACAGATTCCCCACATAAGGTAGCATAGACTCCCCGTATAAGGTAGCATAGACTCCCCACATTTGGTAGCACAGATTCCCCACATTAGGTAGCATAGACTCCCCACATTAGGTAGCATAGACTCCGCACATTTGGTAGTAGTTTCCCCACATTAGGACGCAGGTTCCCTTGCAGGTTCCCCACAATGGGTCAAAGTCTCCCCACAATAGATCGCTGGTTAAACCCCCCCCCCACACACACACACACACACACACAAAAAAACCCACATACAACACAGAGAGACACACACACAAACACACACACAGTCGGAGAGACACATACTCACAGACAGACACACACACAGAGTCACACAGTCACACACACACACAGAGTCACACACAGAGTCACAGAGTCACACAGTCACACACACATAGAGTCACACACACAGAGTCACACAAACACACAGAGTCGCACAAACACATACACACAGAGTCACACAGTCACACACACAGAGTCACATACACACACACAGTCACATACACACAGTCACACACACACACAGTCACACACACACACAGAGTCACACACACAAACATAGATAGAGACAGACAGAGAGACAGACACACACACTCCCATCCAGCGCAGCGCTCCTTCTCACCGGGCGCCCTGTGAGTGACGTAACTGACGTCCTCCTGCGCGGCCATGCGGTGTGACGTCAGGCCGGGCATAGTGCTGGTGAAGGGGGGTGGGGGTGATGACGGACGGGCGCACAGTGCAGGTGAAGGGGAAGTGCTCACGGACGGGCGCACCGCACACACAGCGCAGGGGGGGGGATGTGCTGACGGATGGGAGGCCGGTCGGGCACAGATGGGGGGTGTCGGTGTAGCTGGGGGGGTGGGTGGGTGCTGCGGAGCGTCTTGGTGTCACCCCATTAGGTTGGTGTCACCCGGTCCCCGCACCCGGGTCGCAACGCCACTGCGGACATGCTTGTAGTTTTGCAAGATCTGGAGGGTCACAGTTTAGAGACCGCTGCACAGTGTTTTTTCAAACTGTGGTCCTCTAGATCTTGCAAAACTACAATCCCAGCATGCCCAGACAGCTAATGGCTGTCTGGGCATGCTGGGAGTTGTAGTTTTGCAACAGCTGGAGGCACACAACTACAACTCCCAGGATGCCCAGACAGACGTTTGCAGCCGGGCATGCTTGGAGTTGTAGTTTTGCAACATCTGGAGGACTACAGTTTGGAGACCACTGTGTAGTGGTCTCCAAACTGTGATCCTCCAGATCTTGCAAAACTACCACTCCCGGCATGCCCGGCTGCAAACGTCTGTCTGGGCATGCTGGGAGTTGTAGTTTTGCAACATCTTGAGGATAACAGTTTGGCGACCTCTGCACAGTGGTCTCCAAACAGTGGTCTTCCAGATGTTGCAAACTACAGCTCCCAGTGTGCCCAGACTGTCTGGACATGCTGGGAGTTGTAGTTTTGCAATTTGTCAGGGGGAGGGCACATTCCCCCATCATCTCCGCGCAGCCACCATTGCCACTGCCGGATCTCTGTGCACCCGCCATCGCAGCCGCCAGACTCCCATATCTCCGCGCACCCGCCACACAACCGCTTGCCCTTTGCCACTGCCGCCCCTGCACACCCGATCGCTGATCGGGTTAATCAAATGGGGTCCCAGGGTGTTTAGCCAGTTAACCCGATCAGCGCCGCGGGAGCGCGCATTTAATGAACTACCGCCTTTATACGGTGGAATGCGCGAAGGTATCGCGTCTTCCGCCGTATAAATGTGGCCGTTCTGCGCGAGGGGTTAAAGCAGTTAGTAGGAGCATGATTAAGAAAAGATTATCAGATAATGTCTTTATTGATAAATTTATGTTGGGGGATGCCGTTCTGACACTGCAGCTTAAGAAGGGTGTGCTTTGCGTTGTACGAGTGGCTGAAGTGCATGCAAAGTTTCCTTCCCTTTGTTAGGATGTCTTGCAAATGGGGGGAACACTTCAGGAATCGCTTGACAACCAGATTTAACACGTGTGCCGTGCAGGGCGCAATGCTTACCCTTCCTTGTCACAGCACGGCCAAGATGCTCTTCCCGTTGTCGGTCACCATGGTTCCCATTTCCATTTTTTGTGGAGTAAGCCATGCACCGATTTTTTACGAATGACTTTTAGCAGTTCCTCCCCTGTGTGACTCTTTTCGCCAAGGCAAACCATGTGAAGATCAGCGTGACACCACCGTGCCCTGCACACATGGTATGCTGAAGGGCCACTGAGACTTGTCTGGGCAGTGGAGGCTGAGGACACGGTGGAGGATGAGGAGGCGGTGTCACACATTGTCACAGGACCAATGGGCTGACAGCGTGGAGGAGGAAGCGGCGTGACCTGTCCAAGTTGGGGTTGTGGCTGTGCAGGAACCACATTCACCCAGTGAGCCATAAAGGACATGTATTGTCCCTAACCGTAGTTACAGCTCCAGTCGTCGGCGCTGCCCTGCACTTTGGTACACACCGACAGGCTCAAGGACTGGACCACCTTCTCTTCCACAAAATTGTGCAGAGGTGGTACTACCTTCTTCGCAAAGAAATGATGGCTTGGCACTCTCCACCTTGGCTCGGCACAAGCCATCAGTTCTCTTCACTTGCAAATGGAGGGACTGCAGCACCAGCAACTTAGACAGGAGCACATTCTGCTTCTGCACCATTGGATGAGTGGGTGTATACTGTTGTCTCCTGGACATGGCTTCGCAGATGGATTGTTGGTGGAATGACTGACTAAAAGTGGGAGGAGCAGGAGCATCTGGAGTGACAGAAGGAGGGTATGACACACAGCTCCCTTCGGCTGAGGTGGTGCAGCCTTGGCTGACTGAAAGAGGGAGCGGTGTGCCACTGGGTGATGCAGCAGGCTGGACCACTACATCGGAGCCACGATTCTCCCAGGCCGGTTTATTGTGACGCAGCATATGTTGACACAGGGCCGTGTTGCCAACATTGGGACCCTGGCCACGCTTCACCTTCATGTGGCTATGTGAACCTCCTCCGGATGCTTGAAGAAAAACTGCCACACCGCCGAGTAGCTGATTTTCCCACCAACAGTCTGCACTAATTGACTGCTACTGCCACCGTCTCCAGGAACCACTCAGCTGCTGCCTCATAGGCAACCTGCAACTCTCTTCTCCTGATGATGATGAAGCCCCTTCTGCACCCGGCTCCCAATTGCGATCGGCTTCATCATAATCAACAAGTGTCTGCACTGATGTCCTCCTCAGGTTCCTCAACAGTGTCTGCTCCAGGACCCTGAAGCTGGGCAGTAGCTACTGATTGTCCTCTATTAGATCGTCCTCAGTAAATAGTGGAGCTGAACCCACAGCATAAGATACTTCTGTAGGAGAGGGAACAGCATAGGACAGAGGAAATGGGAGGACAGGGACTGCTCCCAGGCCATGCCAACTGAGGGTTGTGTCTGAGGAACCCACCGACTGTTGACTGGGGGTGTCAGATGTCACTTGTGATGAAGGGGATAACTGTGTTAACCAATCGACAACGGCAGATGGGTTGCTGGTCGAGACACGACCGCTGGCTGATAACATGAGCTCAGGCCTCTCGCTGCAACTCCTGCTGCCACTCGCCCCTAGTCTGCTTCGACCTCTGCCTGAAGGATTTAGGCCTCTGCCACTCCTCTGTGCATGTCCTGGCACTTCTCTGCCTGACATACTTAGTGCTAGAACAGCAGCAGGTGTGCACTTTTGGCTGGCCTTTCACAGTATCTAGGCCCTTGACAAATTAACAGGAACAAAATAGTACACTACTTAGATGTACATATGCGGTATGCACTTATGAGGGCAGAAAAATGCACTACAATGCACCTAAAAACTCTTTATTTTTTTAAAACACCAGCAGGAGATTACTTTTGGCTGTCCTTTCACAGTATGTAGGCCCTTGACAGATTAACAGGTACAAAATAGTACACTACTTAGATGTACATATGCGGTATGCACTGATGAGGGCAGAAAATGCGCTACAATACGCCTAAAAACTCTGTATTTTTGTAAAATACCGGCAGGAGATTACTTTTGTCGGTCCTTTCACAGTATGTAGGCCCTTGACAGATTTACAGTTACAAAATAGTACACTACTTAGATGTACGTGTGTTGTCCCGGTACCATATTTTATACGTTACCTTTGCAGAGGTCCCCATAGTCAGAGTCCCTAGGATGTCGGGGTCCCTCTTTTGTAGTTTTCCCCTTGTCACCCCTCAGTTAGTCAGTGACTATATAGAAGTTCATATAAGTATATAAATATATGTATATATTTAGTTGCCTACCTATTCAAGCGTAGCAGGACCTGCGGGTCACATGATTAGTTCAGAACTCTATGGTTTTGCTACAGTACCTTTGGAGGTTCCCGTGACGTGTTCACCCACAATGCACTGTAACGGGAAGTGACAGTTGTTATGGACCAATCCAAAACGGCCAGCCCCTGCCCATATAAGGGACCTGCACCATCTTGATCCCTCTCTTGGGTTGCTGATTTTGGAAGAGGTAGGACCTCCGCAGCTTACAAGACGATTTACTAGGCCAAAGCCTTGCGGCCTAGGCCTCTAGCATAGCGGATAGACTAAGCAATTCCCCGCTACCCATCGCAAGATCACTGGACCTAAACTCACCCCTAAATCCAGCGGATCTCTGCTATACAATCCTTAAGAAGTTAAATTGAGCTTATCTGATCCCAACCAACTGTCAATCGCTGCTCAAGCTATATGCATAGAGACTCTGTTATCTGGACTGTTACTATTGCTGCATGTACAGAAATTCTTCAGTAAAAGTTCTTGCAAGTTTTCGGTTAACAGTGGTTGTGGACAATCCTTTATTTCTGCATCACCTATTGCTCTTGGGAAGGGTGGCAATAGGCCTATCAAGAATACAGCATTTAACCCTCACCCTGGCATCACGAGTGACAAGGATTAACAGCGCCCTTAAATATCCTGAACAGCAACACCCTAACTACCCTACACCCCCACAAGGCTTTATCCCAATTCCGCCACCACAAGCCTTTTTGGCGTCTACGAACAGGATTCGGGTGTGTGCCTACTGCTATTGCCATTAGTGAAAGTGTACTCCCCCCCAGAAAGTAACGGACTTTATTCATGTGTCGCAGACCGCATTATCGTGTACAAAAGCGGTTCGTGTGGCGCAACTTGCAAGGGGGCCACGCGAAAAGTAATGGGGGAGGCGAAAATTTATGCGCAGAAAGAATGTGTAAACTGCGACATGAATTTATGCTATGATCCTCTGGTCCGGTCAGCATGGGAGGAGTTAACCTGCTGCCAGAGAAGCGCGCGAAGAAGTCCTGCGCTGTGCCATGACCCGCCCCTGGGCGTGGCTATCAAGTGGCTGTGTCGCAACCACTCGAAAGGGAACTTGGAGACACAGGAGTTGTTTCTGGGAGGACCGTAAGTCGGGGCTGCACCGATGACGTCCTTCATGCCGGCCGCCATTTTGGGAAGCCCACTATAAGAGACACCACGCACAGTGACCTCTTCAATCTGCACAGAGAGCCGGAGAGTACAGACATGGAGGAGAGCAGTGTTCCACGTGGTAAAGAAAGCAAAATGGCGCCGGAACAGCGGAAAGTTGTGGCAGTCGCAGCCTGACTTTTCCAAGAACTTGCTGACCGTCTGCAGCGGTTGTCATTAGATGAAGAGGGGGCCTGCAATCTTCCCCCACTGCCTGTTGATGACAAGGATTGGCCAGACACACCTCCAGCGGAGAGCGCATGGACACCTGGAGGTGCATCACCGGTGAGATTGTCCCCTCACCACAGAACTTGGGGCTCGTGGGCCGAAATCCCATCGGAGGAGTCTGCAGTGAGTACACCGCCAGAGGCAGCCTTTTCTTCCTCCTCCAGCCCTGAAGCTAAAATACCCCTATCTACTTTGCCAAGTGCACAACCGTGCTCACCAGATTTGCCCCAGTGGATCTTTGGGGACAAGCCAGGACTCATCGAGTATATGCACGCGGTTCTACAACCCATACCTGGGAAGCCACTCCCACCAATTCCAGCCGCACAAAGGGAAAGGGCCCGTCAAGAAGCCGAGCTGGCTGAGTTGATGGACATATTAAAGGCCCGACACAGAGAACTGTACGCCCCTAAGCATGTGCATTTGTCTCCTGAGGAAAGAATTCGCTACCAGGAGAATACTAAAGAAATGGAAGCATTATTCATCCGCAAATGGGACCATCCCCGAAAAGGGGATGAGCCTCTAGAACAACTAAGTGCAACTGTGGCCAAGTTCGACAAGGTCAGAGGTTATGGGAAACTCCTAGATTGCCATACAGGGCAAACCATCCTCGTAAATCGGCGAGCAGTACAGAGGCCATATCTTCATAAAAAGTTCTACTCCTTGGAGGTGGGTGAAATTGTGGAGTACACCCCCGTCCAGAGCCTGCGTGGAGAATGGGCTGCAGCAGTCACCAGACCAACAGCCCCAACACAGCTTCCTTTCAAATACTTTCCGTCTACAGATTGAGAATCGGATCCCTTTAACTTGAGGCCGAAATGGTCTGCTCCTGATACCTCCACCAACATACTAAAGGAGGAGGAGCCTCTACAGCATCAATCATCTTCTGTGTACAGCAAAGTATCAAGACCTGCTCAAAACCAAGAAAGTAAACCCAAATTGCGGGTAGCAATGCACGTAACTAGGCCCTCTCGGAGCAATGAGAGTTTGCCTCCTGCACAGGTACCAAAGTATGTACCAAGGCCCTCTTCCGACGTGGAGAGTTTGCCTGCTTCCAGGGTACCGACAAAAGTGCTTTGGCCCACTCCTGATATGGAGATGGTGCTAAAACCTTATGCACCAACTGTGATCCCGGCCAGTAAACCTCTGGTCACTTTGAGTCCTACTGTTGCCCATTCTACTCTCACCAATGTGGTGTGGGAGAGTTACATTAACTCCTTGCCTTCTCCAGATGTTGGAAGGTATAGAGGATCTACAAGAGGCACAAGAAGATTCAGGAGAAATGTCTTTTGAAGGACTGTCAAGTAATGTTTATTGCTTTCCTATGCTAACCACTTTTGTTTTTCAGTAGCCAAGTTCAAGACATGTGCCTAGCAGGACTATGCTAAGATTGTTCCAGTTTTAAATTGAGCAACGTATCCATCAAGCTTTGTGCCTGACCATCAGGTCAAGAGACTCCTAGCCAGTAGGAGATTCGTACGTTTTTGTGCCCGGTTGATTTGGGACAACTGTGAAATATAGACTCCCAGTGTAGGTGGACTGCTGATCCTTGCACGTCCATTTTATGTACATAACCCTATATTTATAGGACTCTCTTGCTATAATTTGCACTTATCAGGTGTATGCGCCTGAACCTTGTTGGAGTGTTAATACATGTGTAAGCTTGTATAATAAAAATGTATATGGTTCCTGTACACAGTAAAATAGCTTTGTGTCTGTGTACATAAAAAGTAAGTAAAGGTTGTACACGGAAAATTGTCAACTATATGCACGTGTACACCAAAAACAAAAATGTAAATAACTCTTGTACACATATACATATAAAAGTATAAAAAGCCTAAAATGTGTTTTAGTAGTTGTTAAATAGGTGACTCTCATGGCTCCTCCGAGAGTAGCATTCCAGTCGCCATTCACTAGCACCTGTCTCAACAAAAATAACAGGGTAACTTACCCTTAAGATAGCAAGACTAACTAGTAAGCAGTACTTACACACACAGTACTTAAATAAACTCACTTAAATGTACTACCTCAGCCTACTTCAGTACATACAAAAAAACAAAAGTATATCTCACATTCAAGAAACACTTAGGAATTGTAGCCTATTGATACCCAATACCTGCCACTGTTAGGTACACTCATATTTATTTTCTCTGTATTACGTGTGTGAGATGCTCTACCTGGCCAGTAGGTGCTCCTGCGAGTTTCGAATTAAACAAGTATTTCTAAAGGTAACCTAGGTAGGTTATACTGTTGTGTTCTAGGGGTTAGTAGCGTGTAGCCGATAGACCCTAGTAGCCATCCTTATTGGTAGAGAGCCTTGGGCAAGCCAATATACCCTTCTGTGTACTAACAGGTGACTCATCATGGCAAAAAAGAAAAATGTGGTGAGATTTCAAAATGTTTAGACAGCTTGAGACTAAATGTTATAGAGAGCTGTGCAAATGTCTAGCTAACCTCATAAATGTTATCAAGAGCTATAATAAATGTCTAAGGAGCTAGAAACTAAAGGTTAGATAGCTTCCTCACTGTCTAGATAGCTTCACAATGTCTAAATAGCTTCAAATGTCTAGATAGCTTCAATATTATCTAGTCAAGATGCTAGTCAGAGTAACCAGCAAGTATAAATGTGTTTAATCAAACATATGTAGAAAGCAGGGACGTCACTCACCGGGGTACTGTGCCGATAATTCTTTAATTCTTTAAGGTGCAAAGACAGACATGGTGCACGGACGTTTCCAAGGACTCAGCTAATCAGAGTAAGACTGGGTGACAGCTGTTGCGCGTGCGCATTCACGCTTCTTCAGACCCTGTCTGTTCCGTGCTGCATCACCTTTTTGAAGCTACTCTCTGGTGACGTGCACAGAACAGGTGCAAACTACTTAATCAAGAACATATATGTTAAAACATTAAAAACATAAATCAACCGACTTTCTTTATCAAAAGGACACTCTGCAATAAATAGTACCAGAAGGTATATCATAAAAAGACACTGTAATCGACTCTTTCATTCAGCCCCAGGTTTCCAGCAGCATTCAATTTAATTAACCATTTAGCTTCCGCTTGAAGTAAAATTTTTCTTTTATCTGTGTTTTCTTTGCTGCGGATCACTTCTAGCCCCTGAAAGAGTAAATCCTTACAGTTCCCTCCATGTACAGAATTCATGTGTTCAATAAAACGGGGAGCACCTTTTTTAGATCTAACTGAATACACATGTTCCCTAAAACGTGTGTTCAATGCACGTTTAGTGCTGCCGATGTAGAAGCGGCCACACGGGCAAACCATAGCATAAATAACCCATTGTGTTCTGCAGGTAATGAGATTTTTAATATAGATTTCTTCACCACCTATCACCGTAGACTTTCCTGTCTTAATATGGGGACACCAAATGCAAGTCCCGCATTTGTGGTTGCCCGTGGGGCCGATTCTTGACAGCCAGTCTGAGGTGTTCGATTTGGAATTAAAGTTGCTACTGGTTACAACATCTTTTAAGTTTTTACTCCGTTTGAAAGCTATCAAAGGTTTTTCATGAACCAGTTTTCCTAAATCTGTATCATTTTTAATCAGAGACCAATTGTTATGAATAGCTGTTCTTATAATTTTTTCCAAGGGGCTGAATTTAAATGCAAAAGAGAAACGGGGTAGAGTGGTGCTTTGCGACTTTAAATGTGTTTTTTTCCATTTCTTACTCTTCGTGCTGTTATCTAATAGAGTTTTTCTATCTTGTGCAAATGCTCGATTTAATGCCTTCTCAAGGATCTTTTCTGGGTACCCTCGTGCCCCAAATCTCTCCTTCAGCTCACCAGCCTGTACCAAAAATTTCTCATCAGAACTATTTATTCGTCTTAGCCGTAAAAATTGGCCATAGGGCAAAGCAGGAGAAGGAGAAAAAAGAGACGACGGGTCAGTTCGACCGAAGAGGGTGATGCCAAGAAGGAAGAAAGTGTCATGGGACAAGTAGTTCCTCAGATGGACACACGTGCTGTCATCAACCTTACAGATAGGACCTTTGATGACGATACCCTGTCATTATTAAGCAGAGGCCTAAATTTCTGCCTCACTGAGGACTTTAACATTGTGGATTTTGAAGTGGATTTATTTAAATCTATAAGAAAATTAAACTTGAAAAAATTATATGCTAATAAAGGAAAAGTAGTAAATCCGCTAGAGGGAGAAATCCCTGCCACTATAGGTCCGCTTGGCTTTAGCGTGATGAAAGATGCCACTATAGCTGAATTAGAATGCCTTGATAATTTGATAGATTTACAGGATGGTATAGAAAGTGACACCTTTTGTGACAATGATGTTTTGTCACTTGAGGATTTTAAGGGAGGGATAAAATCCTCCTTTTGTCCCCAAGTGACTCCGGGTAGCAACCTTGACATTTTCCAGAATAATGTTTTACGTGAAGTGAAGTCACTAATATACAAAAAAGATCCTAGTAATCTCAAGTTAGGTGAGAAAAGGGCGTTAGATCGTCTTAAAAATATGGACGATATAGTACTTAAAAAATCGGATAAGGGCGGTAACGTCGTTATCATGACCAGTGAATATTATGCCAGCGAAGCCCTCCGTCAACTTAATAACCCACTCACCTATCAAAAACTAGCAAATAATCCTGTTCCTAAAATTAAAACCAAACTCCAAACCCTATTACGAAAGGCAGTAGAGAACAATGTTATTTCCAAAAGTAGAGCCGAAAAATTGATCCCTCCATTCCCTTCCAGTCCGCGATGGTACTTCCTGCCGAAGGTGCATAAGACCTTAGATGCCCCCCCCGGGAGACCCATCGTCTCGGGGCGGGGCTCCGTCACAGAGCCACTTTCCAAGTATTTGGAGTGGTTGCTGCGACCCCTTCTGCAGGAAGTACCATCGTTAGTAAAAGACACTAACCAATTTCTCACCTGCATTCAGGACCTAGCTTGGTCCGATAACATGATGTTGGCATCGATTGACATCGAAAGCCTGTATACAAGTATACCACAGGAGAAGGGAGTGGACTGCATAAAAGAGATATTAATCAACGCAGGTAAATCAGAGAAAGTAATACAGTTTATATGTGAATCTTTGGCGTTTATTTTGGAAAATAACACGTTTTTGTTCGATGACGTATGGTACAGACAAATTGGAGGCGTGGCCATGGGCACCCCCGTGGCCTGCACCCTTGCCAATTTATATGTTGCAGCTTTTGAGTATAGGCATATCTTTACAGCTAATAATCCCTTCTTGAAGTCCGTCCGGTGCTACCTCAGGTTTGTGGACGATGTGTTCATCGCCTGGGATGGCACTGAGACGGACTTCGGGGATTTTGTAAAATTTCTGAACGAAACAAACAAAATGAATTTACGCTTCACTTACAAAGTCGATGCCAAGCGGATCGAGTTTCTCGATGTGTTGGTAGAGATTAATGGAGGTGATATACAGACGTCAGGGTACAGAAAGCCCACTGCCTCCAATTCTCTCCTTCAGTACACCAGCTACCATCCCGAACATGTAAAGACTGCTTTGCCCTATGGCCAATTTTTACGGTTAAGACGAATAAATAGTTCTGATGAGAAATTTTTGGTACAGGCTGGTGAGCTGAAGGAGAGATTGGGGGCACGAGGGTACCCAGAAAAGATCCTTGAGAAGGCATTAAATCGAGCATTTGCACAAGATAGAAAAACTCTATTAGATAACAGCACGAAGAGTAAGAAATGGAAAAAAACACATTTAAAGTCGCAAAGCACCACTCTACCCCGTTTCTCTTTTGCATTTAAATTCAGCCCCTTGGAAAAAATTATAAGAACAGCTATTCATAACAATTGGTCTCTGATTAAAAATGATACAGATTTAGGAAAACTGGTTCATGAAAAACCTTTGATAGCTTTCAAACGGAGTAAAAACTTAAAAGATGTTGTAACCAGTAGCAACTTTCATTCCAAATCGAACACCTCAGACTGGCTGTCAAGAATCGGCCCCACGGGCAACCACAAATGCGGGACTTGCATTTGGTGTCCCCATATTAAGACAGGAAAGTCTACGGTGATAGGTGGTGAAGAAATCTATATTAAAAATCTCATTACCTGCAGAACACAATGGGTTATTTATGCTATGGTTTGCCCGTGTGGCCGCTTCTACATCGGCAGCACTAAACGTGCATTGAACACACGTTTTAGGGAACATGTGTATTCAGTTAGATCTAAAAAAGGTGCTCCCCGTTTTATTGAACACATGAATTCTGTACATGGAGGGAACTGTAAGGATTTACTCTTTCAGGGGCTAGAAGTGATCCGCAGCAAAGAAAACACAGATAAAAGAAAAATTTTACTTCAAGCGGAAGCTAAATGGTTAATTAAATTGAATGCTGCTGGAAACCTGGGGCTGAATGAAAGAGTCGATTACAGTGTCTTTTTATGATATACCTTCTGGTACTATTTATTGCAGAGTGTCCTTTTGATAAAGAAAGTCGGTTGATTTATGTTTTTAATGTTTTAACATATATGTTCTTGATTAAGTAGTTTGCACCTGTTCTGTGCACGTCACCAGAGAGTAGCTTCAAAAAGGTGATGCAGCACGGAACAGACAGGGTCTGAAGAAGCGTGAATGCGCACGCGCAACAGCTGTCACCCAGTCTTACTCTGATTAGCTGAGTCCTTGGAAACGTCCGTGCACCATGTCTGTCTTTGCACCTTAAAGAATTAAAGAATTATCGGCACAGTACCCCGGTGAGTGACGTCCCTGCTTTCTACATATGTTTGATACGAAGATGTCTTTTCATTAGGGACTTGGAACCCGAAGGGTTACAGTGCCTGCCAGCACTGTTAAGGGAACTGTGGAGCCCGAGCTCAGGGCGTCTTTCATTTTCGCTGCACTAGCTGAGAGTGCGATCTTAGGAATTTAGGGGTAGTTGTGCCGGCTGCTCGCTTCTGTGTGCCGCTTGTGATAAATGTGTTTAATGTTTACTTAGGTTTTGTCAGGATGTATAGAAAAAATTATATATATATATATATATATATATATATACATATATATATATATATATATATATATATATAAATATAAATATATATATATATGTATATATATATATATATATATATATATATATATATATATATATATATACCTGTTCTAGTCCTAGTTCCTCTGCCTTAGGGGACAGGCGTTGGGGTCGACTTATTTTAAGTAAGGGGGTTTGTGGTGTCCCGGTACCATATTTTATACGTTACCTTTGCAGAGGTCCCCATAGTCAGAGTCCCTAGGACGTCGGGGTCCCTCTTTTGTAGTTTTCCCCTTGTCCCCCCTCAGTTAGTCAGTGACTATATAGAAGTTTATATAAGTATAAGTATATACATATATGTATATATTTAGTTGCCTACCTATTCAAGCGTAGCAGGACCTGCGGGTCACATGATTAGTTCAGAACTCTATGGTTTTGTCACAGGACCTTTGGAGGTTCCCGTGACGTGTTCACCCACAATGCACTGTAACGGGAAGTGACAGTTGTTATGGACCAATACAAAACGGCCAGCCCCTGCCCATATAAGGGACCTGCACCATCTTGATCCCTCTCTTGGGTTGCTGATTTTGGAAGAGGTAGGACCTCCGCAGCTTACAAGACGATTTATTATGCCAAAGCCTTGCGGCCTAGGCCTCTAGCATAGCGGATAGACTAAGCAATTCCCCGCTACCCATCGCAAGATCACTGGACCTAAACTCACCCCTAAATCCAGCAGATCTCTGCAATACAATCCTTAAGAAGCTAAATTGAGCTTATCTGATCCCAACCAACTGTCAATCGCTGCTCAAGCTATATGCATAGAGACTCTGTTATCTGGACTGTTACTATTGCTGCATGTACAGAAATTCTCCAGTAAAAGTTCCTGCAAGTTTTCGGTTAACAGTGGTTGTGGACAATCCCTTATTTCTGCATCACCTATTGCTCTTGGGAAGGGTGGCAATAGGCCTATCAAGAATACAGCATTTAACCCTCACCCTGGCATCACGAGTGACAAGGGTTAACAGCGCCCTTAAATATCCTGAACAGCAACACCCTAACTACCCTACACCCCCACAAGGCTTTATCCCAATTCCGCCACCACATACGCAAGCGGTATGCACTGATGAGGGCAGAAAAATGCGCTACAGAACCCTTAAAAAAATATATTTTTGTAAAACACCAGCAGTACACGACAGTGCTGCAGCCAAAAAAAGCTGAGTACTAAACACAAAATTGCACTCTGTCACAGACTATTAGGAATGGACTGCTGGGTATTATAACGTCTACAGACTAGTATAACCAGTAAATGATTTTTTGTGGAACAAAGACACTGAACAACTGGCAACACACAGCTATCTGCCCCTCTCTGTAATACTATGCTGAAGAAAGTGACTGGGAGGTTAATCCCTGCAGCTGCAGTAAAAATCCTTTTCAGTGAAAAAAACAATGCTCTCCATCCACGAGAACACTGATGTGACTAGGAGGATGTTAAACGCTGCTGGAATACCCTTTTTTCTGCTGTAACACACACAGGCTGTCCGTCCTATCTCTCTGCGGTGTAATGAATGAAGTGGCTGGCCGCAATATGGCTGCCGATTATATAGGGCTGTGACATCACAGGGGTGACTGGCTGCTGATAGGCTGCATCCTGCATGTGATTCAGGGTCATACCGCCTACTTCCCTTCCCGCCTTGCCTTCCCGCCTTTCCAGCATCCCTTGCCCCATGTACTGACATGTGGATCTGCCATTTTAGATGCCCTGGACCCTAGAACGCTGTAAAATGGAGTTTAATGAAGCGATTCGCGCCATAGAATCACGGCGATATTCGCACTCGTTGTGAATCAAATATTTCCTGAAATTCGTAATGATTTCGGGTTCATCAGCTTTGATTCGCTCATCTTTAGTTATATCATCAGACTCTTTCTTCTCCTGAGATGATGAGAACAAGTCAACTAAATCACAATGGCCGTATTGTCCACCAAAACAACACGACACTTGATATGGACAACTTTTGCTTGCTGATGCTGCTGCTACTACTATCAGGCACCTGGCCACTGCTGCTATCTGTACTGGGCATGGGCAAATGATTGGTGGTACTGCTATCAACATACTTACTGGCAGAGGACATGTCAGGGGTGTTCTTTCCTCTATCCTGTCCTCGGTCAACCATTCCTTTTAGCAGAATTTTTTTTTAAGATATGGAGGTTATTTTTATTTTTTTGGGGTGACGTGTCACTCACCAATTAGTCAAGTGGCAGAGAAACTGCCAGTCAACTTTTACTCACATTTTTAATGTGGATTTAAGCGGAAGCGGCACATGTGGAGTGGAGTCTTGTACAGAGCGGGGAGGAGAAGGAGAGGCACCAGGAGGGGATGAATATTTAAAAGCCAAACGGTGCTGCAGACGAGCGGCGCTGATGTCACAGTGCCAGATGGAGGCATGTACAGTCAGGTCCATAAATATTGGGACATCAACACAATTCTAATATTTTTGGTTCTATACACCACCACAATGGATTTGAAATGAAATGAACGAGATGTGCTTTAACTGCAGATTGTCAGCTTTAATTTGAGGATATTTACATCCAAATCAGGTGAACGGTGTAGGAATTACAGCAGTTTGCGTATGTGCATCCCACTTGTTAAGGGGCCAAAAGTAATGGGACAGAATAATAATCATAAATCAAACTTTCAATTTTTAATACTTGGTTGCAAATCCTTTGCAGTCAATTACAGCCTGAAGTCTGGAATGCATAGACATCACCAGACATTGCTGGGTTTCATCCCTGGTGATGCTCTGCCAGGCCTCTACTGCAACTGTCTTCAGTTCCTACTTGTTCTTGGGGCTTTTTCCCTTCAGTTTTGTCTTCAGCAAGTGAATTCATCCTGCTGCTTTTGTCAGCAGTCACATAATCAATAAATACAAGAGAAGCAGTTCCATTGGCCGCCATACATGCCCACTCCATGACACTACCACCACCATGCTTCACTGATGAGGTGGTATGCTTAGGATCATGAGCAGTTCCTTTCCTTCTCCAAACTCTTCTCTTCCCATCACTCTAATACAAGTTGATCTTTGACACATCTGTCCGTAGGATGTTGTTCCAGAACTGTGAAGGCTTTTTTTTTAGATGTTGTTTGGCAAACTCTAATCTGGCCTTCCTGTTTTTGAGACTCCCCAATGGTTTACATCTTGTGGTAAACCCTCTGTATTCACTCTGTTGAAGTCTTCTCTTAATTGTTGACTTTGACACACATATGCCTACCTCCTGGAAAGTGTTCTTGATCTGGCCAACTGTTGTGAAGGGGGTTTTCTTCATAAGGGAAAGAATTCTTCGGTCATCCTCCACAGTTGTTATCCTTGGTCTTCTGGGTCTTTTGGTGTTGCTGAGCTCACTGATGCGTTCCATCTTTTTAAGAATGTCCCGGGGGGGGGGGGGGGCTGGCATGGCTAGCCATGACCGAGTGAGGAGGTGCTCTGCTGGAGTTCCTGTCCTGCACCTATCATTATCTAGGACTACAGCTTTATTTATGGGGAGAACCTCCAGAAAACCAAGAAAGGGGCCCTCTCCTATCCCCCTCTCCTCAGGCGGACCTCTCTGCATATTTCACCCAGTCCCAGCCCCGCCGGAGCGCTTCTCTGCCCCCAGGCAATATGGCCACTGGCTCCGCTGTGCATGCGGGCCATACCTCTCAGCCCGCTGCTCCTCCGGCACCTGCCGCACCATGCAACCTGTTACCTGCCTCCTCGTCACCATTGGGTCCCGCCATGGCCTACCTGCAGCTGCCGGTCTCTTCCTCTGCTACGCCACGGCCGCACCATGTGGTCTCCCCGGCCGTCGGCGCCCTGCAAGATGGCGGCGCCGCCGCCTCCTTCCACCCCTCTCCAGCCGGCAAGGAATGCCTTCCCCTCCAGCAGTTGATGGACGGCTCCGGGTCCCAGGTAGGCTTGAGTCTCACCCTACATGAAATGCCTCTTTGCTATAAGCCACCTGTAAGCCTATAAGCCTCTTTGCTATAAGCCATATCCTGTACAGGAGCCTGCAAGTGCCAGTATGCAGCCTCCTTCTACTCCAGTAGGGCAGGTCCCTAATGGCCTGACTGATGTGGGGCTGAGAACGGATTTTGTCCCTGAAGATTGGCCCCCTGTTTCTCTGCACTGCCCTTCTCCAGTGATGGCCTTCTATGTCATACCCAGCCACATACAGAATAATCACCAAGGGGCTGCTGCCTCTCCCCCTTGGTTCTCTGGATCCCCCTGGGGCTCCCCATCCTGC
This sequence comes from Hyla sarda, assembly GCF_029499605.1. Classification (NCBI taxonomy): domain Eukaryota; kingdom Metazoa; phylum Chordata; class Amphibia; order Anura; family Hylidae; genus Hyla; species Hyla sarda. The sequence continues at coordinate 181,479,993 of NC_079192.1, read as the reverse complement.
TGCTCCCCGCATCCCCCTACTGTGGACCCTGTGCAGCCCCTGCACGCCTTAATGCCTGAGGCGTTGGACCCAGCCAGAGGAACCCCACCTGCTCCGTCTCAGGACCTTCCGCTCAGCTTGAGGGGTACCCCCTCCATCTTTGGGGCTCCGCCTTCTGCCCGTGTCCCTGCGTCTCACACAAGCAATGTTGGGAGACCCTCCCCCCTCCCCAGATCACAGTCTGCCTTCTCCAGCTGACCGTCCTGTTACACTAGCAGACTTATGCTCATTAGTTGCATCACGCCCGTCAAGATGTCTCTGCCTTGTCTACCCGGGTGGCGGTTGAGGTACAAGAATCTTCATCTGTTCATGCTCTCCAGGAGGTGATGAGGCAACACAGTGCTCAGCTATTCACACTACAGCAACACCTGGATGACATTGAAAACCGTAACAGACGGAACAATATTCGTCTCCGTGGCTTGCCTGAAGCTGTGGGCCCAGATGAACTGTACTCAGCCCTATTGTCCATCTTCAACAACCTTCTGGAACGATCTCCGGATGCCCACATCGAGCTGGATAGGGCCCTTTGGCCTGCTAGCTCAGATGACCAAGACCCCCGTGATGTGATCTGCAGGGTGCACTTCTATGCCATCAAGGAAGATATTCTCCATTCAGCATGTGCCCGCAGGTGAATCTTCTACAAGGATGTTCAAATTCAACTGTTCCCCGACTTATCTCGTCAAACCCTGGCCCAGTGGGCTGCCCTCAAACCCATCCTTGAGGTTCTCCGGGAGCATGATCTCCCCTACCGTTGGGGTTTCCCTTTCGCCCTCTCTGTCCATTGGAATGGGAAGACCTTCACACTACGCTTCCCCAGCTGACTTGCCAGGATTCTTGCGGGACTTAGAGTTGCCATCTGTTCCTCTGCCTGACTGGCCCCAATTGTCCTCTGGCACCCCCAAGAGACCTCTGCTGCAGTCCCTCCAGCCCTCTACCAAGCAGTCCTGCCCTACTCTGCCTCCTAAAGGTCCTAGCAGACAGCGCTTGATCACCCGCTGGGAAACAGTTCCTTTTGGGTCCCAGAGTAAATCCAATGGACCCTTTGTCAGCCTTGTAGTCATCGTTTAACATGTATTTATTGCATTTCTCTGTGTTTTTTATTGCTACAGGTTGGCCTCAACTGACAACAGGGATGTTCCTTGTCGTCTCATTGAGCTACTGATATTGTACCCCATGTCAATTTCCCTCCCCCCTTCTTCTCTTTCCTTTCTCCCCTCTCTGTCCTACTCCTTTCCCTCCTCAAGCTTCTCTTTTCCTTCCCTTCTCTGGACCCCCTTTCCTCTTTTCTTCCTTTCCTCTCCCTTATTTCCTAGCTTCGCCTGCCCCCTCAGATTCTCCCCGCCTCATGACCCTTTCTTTAGTCCTCCATGCCTGAACGCCTAGTTTCCTCCTAACTCCTAACTCGGGCTAGGGGGTTGAGATAGGAGGACGGGATAGGAGGTCAAGATAGGGGGATGGGATAGGAGGTCGAGATAGGAGGTCAACATAGGAGGACGGGATAGGAGGACGGGATAGGAGGTCGAAATAGGAGGTCGAGATAGGAGGTTGAGATAGGAGGTTGAGATAGGAGGATGGGATAGGAGGTTGAGATAGGAGGTCAAAATAGGAGGTCAACATAGGAGGATGGGATAGGAGGACGAGAAAAGAGGTCAGGATAGGAGGTCAGGATAGGAGGTCGGGATAGGAGGTCGGGATAGGAGGTCAAGATAGGAGGACAGGATAGGAGGTTGAGATAGAAGGTCGGGATAAGAGGTGGAGATAGGAGAACGGGATAGGGGGTTGAGATAGGAGGTCGGGATAGGAGGTCGGGATAGGAGGTCGAGATAGGAGGATGGTATAGGAGGACGGGATAGGAGGTTGAGATAGGAGATCAAGATAGGAGGACAGGATAGGAGGACGGGATAGGAGGATGGGATAGGAGGTCGGGATAGGAGGTCGGGATAGGAGAATGGGATAGGAGGTCGGGATAGGAGGACTGGATAGGAGGTTGGGATAAGAGTTCGGGATAGGAGGTCGGGATATGAGGACGAGATGTGAGGATGGGATATTAGGTTGGGATATGATGACGGGATAGGAGGTCTGGATATGAGGACAGGAAATGGGGTTGGGATATGACAACAATATATGAGGATGGGATATGAAGTGAAAAGCTTCCTCTTTTGTTTATTTTCCTCCCCAACAAGGATTAGGAAGGAAAAACCGGGCAACGCCGGGTATTCGGCTAGTTAATCTATATATATATATATATATATATATATAAAACGTAAAGTGTGTGTATGTATATGTGTGTGTGTATGTTCCAGCATCACGTCCAAACGGCTAAAGATATTAACATGAAAATTGGCACACGTTACTTATATGTCAACAACAAATATAGGATAGGTGATTTAACCCTTACCCCCCAACCCCCCCCCCCATTTGCCAGGGTGTTTTTTTTTGTTTAAACCCTTAACGACACAGGACGTAAATGTTCATCCTGGTGAGATGGTACTTAACGCACGACGTACATTTATGTCCTATACATAACCGCAAGCATCGGAGCAATGCCCGGATCATGCGCTGCATGTCCCGGCTGCTGATAGCGCGGATGTCTGCCATTAACCCCTCAGATGACGTCGACCAGAGCAGAAGATGACCAATAACTCTGATCAGTGCTATGCCCTATGAATAGCACTGAACAATATTAGCAATTGAATGATTGCTATAAATAGTCCCCTATGGCAGTGGTTCTATACCTTTTTGGCGACTGTACCCCCAAAGGCTGAAAGTATGTCCACGGGTAACCCCTCGCACGGAACTTGCGCGCAAGGGGTACCCGCGGACAAAAGGCGTGTTCTTACCTTTATACTAATGCATCCCTCCTCCATCTTTATCCCCTTGTGTCATTATTCCTCCTCCATCTTTAGCCCCTTGTGTCATTATTCCTCCTCCATCTTTATCCCCTTGTGTCATTATTCCTCCTCATCTTTATCCCCTTGTGTTATTATTCCCCCCTCCATCTTTATACCCTTGTGTTATTATTCCCTTCTCCATCTTTATCCCCTTGTGTTATTATTCCTCCTCCTCCATCTTTATACCCTTGTGTTATTATTCCCTCCTCCATCTTTATCCCCTTGTGTTATTATTCCTCCTCCATCTTTATCCCCTTGTCCCATTATTCCCCCTCCATCTTTATCCCCTTGTGTTATTATTCCTCCTCCATCTTTATCCCCTTGTGTTATTATTCCCTCCTCCATCTTTATCCCCTTGTGTTATTATTCCTTCTCCATCTTTATCCCCTTGTCCCATTATTCCCCCTCCATCCTCCTCCATCTTTATCCCCTTGTGTTATTATTCCTCCTCCATCTTTATCCCCTTATGTCATTATTCCCCCTCCATCTTTATCCCCTTGTACCATTATCATCCAATATGGCAAAAGGGGATCAGATGGAGGGGGGAATAATGGGACAAGGGGATAAAGATGGAGGGAGGGATAATAACACAAGGGGATAAAGATGGAGGAGGAATAATAGTTGTTACGCCTAGCGCTCCGGGTCCCCGCTCCTCCCCGGAGCGCGTACGGCGTCTCTCTCTCCGCAGCGCCCCGGTCGGTCCCGCTGACCGGGAGCGCTGCACTGTCATGGCCGTCGGGGATGCGATTCGCACAGCGGGACGCGCCCGCTCGCGAATCGCATCCCAGGTCACTTACCCGTTCCCGTCCCCTGCTGTCATGTGCTGGCGCGCGCGGCTCCGCTCTCTAGGGCGCGCGCGCGCCAGCTCCCTGAGACTTAAAGGGCCAGTGCACCAATGATTGGTGCCTAGCCCAATTAGCTTAATTGGCTTCCACCTGGTCCCTGACTATATCTGACCTCCTCCCATGCACTCCCTTGCCGGATCTTGTTGCCCTTGTGCCTAGTGAAAGCGTTTTGTGTGTCCAAAGCCTGTGTACCAGAACTTCTGCTATCCACCCTGACTACGAACCTTGCTGCCTGCCCCGACCTTCTGCTACGTCCGACCTTGCTTCTGTCTACTCCCTTGTACCGCGCCTATCTTCAGCAGCCAGAGAGGTTGAGCCGTTGCTAGTGGATACAACCTGGTCACTACCGCCGCAGCAAGACCATCCCGCTTTGCGGCGGGCTCTGGTGAAAACCAGTAGTGACTTAGAACCGGTCCACTAGCACGGTCCACGCCAATCCCTCTCTGGCACAGAGGATCCACCTCCTGCCAGCCGGCATCGTGACAGTAGATCCGGCCATGGATCCCGCTGAAGTTCCTCTGCCTTATATCTCTGATATCACCACGGTGGTCGCCCAGCAATCCCGACAGATCGCCCATCTAACCCACCAGCTGTCGGAAGTGTCCACCATTGTGCAGCAACTTCAGTCGCAACTTCTGCAGCAATCATCTCCTCCGCCAGCTCCTGCACCCCTTCCGCAGCGAGTGGCCACTCCTAGCCTCCGCCTGTCCTTGCCGGACAAATTTAATGGGGACTCTAAGTTTTGCCGTGGCTTTCTTTCGCAATGTTCCCTGCACTTGGAGATGATGTCGGACCAGTTTCCTACTGAAAGGTCTAAGGTGGCTTTCGTAGTCAGCCTTCTGTCTGGAAAAGCCCTGTCATGGGCCACACCGCTCTGGGACCGCAATGACCCCGTCACTGCCTCTGTACACTCCTTCTTCTCGGAAATTCGAAGTGTCTTTGAGGAACCTGCCCGAGCCTCTTCTGCTGAGACTGCCCTGCTGAACCTGGTCCAGGGTAATTCTTCCGTTGGCGAGTACGCCATACAATTCCGTACTCTTGCTTCTGAACTTTCCTGGAATAATGAGGCCCTCTGCGCGACCTTTAAAAAAGGCCTATCCAGCAACATTAAAGATGTTCTGGCCGCACGAGATACTCCTGCTAATCTGCATGAACTCATTCATCTAGCCACTCGCATTGACATGCGTTTTTCTGAGAGGCATCAAGAGCTCCGCCAGGAAAAAGACTTAGATCTCTGGACACCTCTCCCACAGTCTCCATTGCAATCTGCGCCTAGGCCTCCCGCCGAGGAGGCCATGCAAGTGGATCGGTCTCGCCTGACCCTGGAAGAGAGGAATCGCCGTAAGGAAGAGAATCTTTGTCTGTACTGTGCCAGTACCGAACATTTTTTGGTGGATTGCCCTATCCGTCCTCCACGTCTGGGAAACGCACGCTCGCACCCAGCTCTCGTGGGTGTGGCGTCTCTTGATGCTAAGTCGGCTTCTCCACGTCTCACGGTGCCTGTACGGATTTCTTCTTCAGCCAGCTCTTCCCTCTCAGCCGTGGCCTGCCTGGACTCTGGTGCCTCTGGGAATTTTATTCGGGAGTCCTTGGTGAATAAATTCCGCATCCCGGTGACCCGTCTTGTCAAGCCACTCCACATTTCCGCGGTCAACGGAGCCAGGTTGGATTGCACCGTGCGTTTCCGCACGGAGCCCCTCCTAATGTGCATCGGACCTCATCATGAGAAAATTGAGTTTTTGGTCCTCTCCAATTGCACTTCTGAAATTCTCCTTGGACTACCCTGGCTTCAACACCATTCCCCAACCCTGGATTGGTCCTCAGGGGAGATCAAGAGCTGGGGTACCTCTTGCTTCAAGGACTGCCTTAAACCGGTTCCCAGTACTCCCTGCCGTGACCCTGTGGTTCCTCCTGTATCCGGTCTCCCTAAGGTCGTTATGGACTCTGCCCGCCTTAAGAAGTGCCTCTCCCCCCCTCCCAGTCCAGTCAGTCAAGCCTCGGTGCCTCCTCGTGGCCCTCGTCCTGGTGTCACACTGCCCCGTGCCAGGCCTCGCCCTCTGCCCTCCCTCCCCATTCCCACTCCTGCTGTACTGCCTGCCGTTGAGGAATCCCTCCATCCTTTCCCGGTGTCCTCATCCCAGGGGGGGCAGTTACCGGACAAAGAGAAGGGGAGACCTAAGGGGGGGGGTACTGTTACGCCTAGCGCTCCGGGTCCCCGCTCCTCCCCGGAGCGCGTACGGCGTCTCTCTCTCCGCAGCGCCCCGGTCGGTCCCGCTGACCGGGAGCGCTGCACTGTCATGGCCGTCGGGGATGCGATTCGCACAGCGGGACGCGCCCGCTCGCGAATCGCATCCCAGGTCACTTACCCGTTCCCGTCCCCTGCTGTCATGTGCTGGCGCGCGCGGCTCCGCTCTCTAGGGCGCGCGCGCGCCAGCTCCCTGAGACTTAAAGGGCCAGTGCACCAATGATTGGTGCCTGGCCCAATTAGCTTAATTGGCTTCCACCTGGTCCCTGACTATATCTGACCTCCTCCCATGCACTCCCTTGCCGGATCTTGTTGCCCTTGTGCCTAGTGAAAGCGTTTTGTGTGTCCAAAGCCTGTGTACCAGAACTTCTGCTATCCACCCTGACTACGAACCTTGCTGCCTGCCCCGACCTTCTGCTACGTCCGACCTTGCTTCTGTCTACTCCCTTGTACCGCGCCTATCTTCAGCAGCCAGAGAGGTTGAGCCGTTGCTAGTGGATACGACCTGGTCACTACCGCCGCAGCAAGACCATCCCGCTTTGCGGCGGGCTCTGGTGAAAACCAGTAGTGACTTAGAACCGGTCCACTAGCACGGTCCACGCCAATCCCTCTCTGGCACAGAGGATCCACCTCCTGCCAGCCGGCATCGTGACAATAGTACAATGGGATAAAGATGAAGGAGGAATAATAACACAAGGGGGATAAAGATGAAGGAGGGAATAATAACACAAGGGGATAAAGATGGAGGAGGAATAATAGTACAATGGGATAAAGATGAAGGAGGAATAATAACACAAGGGGATAAAGATGGAGGAGGAATAATAACACAAGGGGATAAAGATGGAGGAGGAATAATAGTACAATGGGATAAAGATGAAGGAGGAATAATAACACAAGGGGATAAAGATGGAGGAGGAATAATAACACAAGGGGATAAAGATGGAGGAGGAATAATAGTACAAGGGGATAAAGATGGAGGAGGAGGAATAATAACACAGGGGGATAAAGATGGAGGAGGAATAATAACACAAGGTAATAAAGATGGAGGAGGAATAATAACACAAGGAGATAAAGATGGAGGGGGAATAATAGTACAAGGGGATAAAGATGGAGGAGGAATAATAACACAAGGGGATAAAGACGGAGGATGAGGAATAATAACACAGGGGGATAAAGATGGAGGAGGAATAATAACACAGGGGGATAATTCCCCCTCCATCTTTATCCCCTTGCGCCATTATTCCCCCTTCCTCTGATCCCCTGGAGGAGGAATAATAACACAGGGGGATTATTCCCCCTCCATCTTTATCCCCTTGCGCCATTATTCCCCCTTCCTCTGATCCCCTTTTGCCATGTCGGATAATAATGGTACAAGGGGATTAATATGGAGGGGGGGGGGTTTGATTATCCCTCCCTCCATCTTATTCCCCTTGTGTCATTATTCCCCCCTCCATCTTATTCCCCTTGTGTCATTATTCCCCCCTCCCTCTGATCCCCTTTTGCCATTTTCCCCCCGTCCATCTTAATCCCCTGGTGCCATTATTATCCAATATGGCAAAAGGGGATCATAGGAAGGGGGAATGGCACAAGGGGATTAAGATGGAAGGGGAGAGGGATAATGGCGGAGGGGGGGATGGTGAGTAATAAAGCACCAGGCATTAAGATGGAGGGGGAGAGGGATAAAGCACCATGCATTAAGATGGAGGGGGGAGAGGGATAAAGCACCAGGCATTAAGATGGAGGGGGAGACGGATAAAGCACCATGCATTAAGATGGAGGGGGGAGAGGGATAAAGCACCAGGCATTAAGATGGAGGGGGTGAGGGATAATGGCGGAGGGGGGATGAGGGAGAAATAAAGCACAAGGCATTAAAATGTAATGCCTTGTGCTTTATTACTTCCCCCACCCCCGGCGCCATTATCCCTCTCCCCCTCTATCTTAATGCCTGGTGCTTTATCCCTCTCATTTTCCCTATTTCACCCCCAAAAAGTATAAAAAAGAAAAATGCATGTACATATTTGGTATCACCGCGTGCGTAAATATCCAAACTATTAAATATAATGTTAATGATACCGTACGGTGAACGTAAAAAAAAAATCAAAAATTGCTGCTTTTTTATAACATTTTATTCCCAAAAAATTGATAAAAAGTTAATTAAAAGTTTTATATAAGCAAATATGGTATCAATAAAAAGTACAGATCACAGCGCCAAAAAATGACCCCTCATACCACCGCTTTTACAGAAAAATGAAAAAGTATTTTAAACGTACCAATTTGGTTAAAAAGTTTGCAATTTTTTTTTGCGCAACAGCAATAGAAAAGTATGTAATCATGGGTATAATTTTAATCATATTGACCCAAAGAATAAAGAACACATATCATTTTTACCGTAATTTGTACGGCGTGAAAACGAAACCTTCCAAAATTAGCAAAATTGAGGTTTTCTTTTTAATTTGCGCCATGCACTTTTTGGTAAAGTTAGTGATGGCATTACAACGGACAACTGGTCGCGCAAAAACCATCTGACATCAGAGCACTCCTACCATCGCTGATACTGTGAGTGCTAGGAGCGCACAGGGAAATACAGCTGATGTTGGCTGGTGCAGCTCCCGGGATCGCCGCCGCATCAGCTCTCACTCCGCCGCTCATATAGCCGCTGGCTAATGTTCACATCTCTCCCTCCCATAGCTGCCTGCCCCACCACTCACATGTTCACCCACCACCCCTCATATCTCTGCCTACCCGCCGCTTACATCTACCCTAGGGTTAGCAATACTACAATTCCCAGCATGCCCTGACAGTGCGGTCATGCCGGGAAATGTCATTTTGCTAATGCTAAGGGAGTTGTAACCATCTGCCTGCTCACATCTCCCCTAGCATTAGCAAAACTAAACCTCCCAGCATGTCCTGACATACTGAGGGAGGGGGCTGAGGCCTGCACAGTGAGGCTACGCCCCCTCCCTTGGAGAGGAATTCAAGCAAGTGAGCAACAATAAAAGTTTAATAGAAAAAATAAAATAGGCGCTAGACACATAACAATTAGATGTACATGTCAGGATTAGGTACTGAGCAATATATTTAAAATAATAATAATAATTTTGTTGGATCTGACAGGTACGCTTTAAAGGCTTTTATGCCAGGAATAGTTGAGGGTATTGGATATAAATTGGTGGGGTCATCAATATCACTCATGTTATTCCACATTTTCTAGAGGGGTTTCTGTTCTCTTTCACCGAAAATGTGAAGAGAGGGAAGTAGTAATAGATAGGGAGGGCAGATTTATTATTTTGTATGTTAAAATAGACAGAACGTGTGATGGCATTTGTTTATAATCCACCCCCTTTTAGGTAAACAAGATAATAAGGGAAATAAGAAATAATTACATCTTAACCTCTTCATGGTATGGATACGCCCTGCATTCCGAGTCCTTAAGGACCGAGGGCGTATCCATTCAGCAGGCATCGCGGCATATCGCCCAGGGGGGTCATTATGCCCCCCCATGTCGGCGATGGCCGCAGATCGCTGGACAATTCAGTCCAGCGATCTGCGGCGATTCCGGGTCAATCGGGTCTCCAGTGACCCGGAATTACTGGCTGATCGGGGCCGTCAGAGACTGGTGCCACCTCACGATCGCCCTGATTCGTCGGCCGGTTTACTGGCTGACCAATCAGGGCGCCTGTACGGGTGTCACTGCCGCAACGCGCTCCGCCCCTCTTCCGGAGGACGTGAGTGGGTGCGGGACGCGGACCCCGGGAGCTGGGGACCCCTATCACCGGCGTCAATGTTGGGATCGGGGCCCCAGGAGCGGCGGCGGCGAGGGACTGACCTGTGTCCCGGAGCAGCAGCAGGAGGGGAGTGACAGCCTCCTGCTGTTGCTTAGCAACAGCTCCCAGCATGCAAAAAGGGCATGCTGGGAGCTGTAGTTATGCAACAGCAGGAGGCAGACAACCACAACTACCAGCATTCTCCAACAGCTGGAGGCACATTTTTTCTATGGAAAAGTGTACCTTCAGCTGTTGTATAACTACAACTCCCAGCTTGCACAAACAGCTAAAGTGCATGCTGGGAGTTGTAGTGCTGCATCTGCTGGTTGCATAACTACAACTCCCAGCATGCCCGTTGGCTGTCGGTGACTGCTGAGATTTGTAGTTTTGCAACACCTGAAGGCACAATGGTTGTGAAACTCAGAGTTTTTTTTTTACCTAACTCAGTGTTTCACGACCGGTGTGCCTCCAGCTGTTGCAAACTACAACTCTCAGCAGTCACCGTACACCATGCACCATACATGCCGGGAGTTGTAGTTTTGCAACAGCTGGAGGCACACTGGTTGTGAAACACTGAGTTAGGTCACAAACTCAGTGATACATAACCAGTGTGCCTACAGCTGTTGCAAAACTAAAACTCTCAGCATGTACTTTCTGTCAGCGCATGCTGGGAGTTGTAGTTTAGTTTTGCAACAGCTGGATGTTTCCCCCCCCCCCCCCATGTGAACGTACAGGGTACACTCAGATGGGCGGAGGTTTACAGTAAGTATCCGGCTGCAAGTTGGAGTTGTGGCAAATTTTCTCCCGCAGCTCAAGCTGCCAGCGAGAAACTACTGTGAACCCCCACCCATGTGACTGTACCCTAAAAACACTACACTAACAAAAAATAAAATAAAAAGTAAAAAACACTACATATACACATTCCCCCCTCCCCTCCCCAATAAAAATGAAAAACGTCTGGTACGCCACTGTTTCCAAAACGGAGCCTCCAGCTGTTGCAAAACAACAACTCCCAGTATTGTCGGACAGCCGTTGACTGTCCAGGCATGCTGGGAGTTTTGCAACAGCTGGAGGCACCCTGTTTGGGAATCACTGGCGTAGAATTCCCCTATGTCCACCCCTATGCAAGTCCCTAATTTAGGCCTCAAATGCGCATGGCGCTCTCACTTTGGAGCCCTGTCGTATTTCAAGGCAACAGTTTAGGGTCACATATGGGGTATCGCCGCACTCGGGAGAAATTGTGTTACAAATTTTGGGGGCTATTTTCTGCTTTTACCCTTTTTAAAAATGTTAAATTTTTGGAAAAACATGCATTTTAGGTAAGTCGGGAAACACCTGTGGGGTATAAAGGTTCACTTAACCCCTTGTTACGTTCCCCGAGGGGTCTAGTTTCCAAAATGGTATGCCATGTGGGTTTTTTTTTTGCTGTTCTGGCACCATAGGGGCTTCCTAAATGCGGCAGGCCCCCAGAGCAAAATTTGCTTCCAAAAAGCCAAATGTGACTCCTTCTCTTCTGAGACCTGTAGTGTGCAAGCAGAGCACTTTTAACCCCCATGTGGGGTGTTTTCTGAATCGGGAGAAATTGGGCTTCAAATATGGAGAGGTATTTTCTGCTATTACCCTTTTTAAAAATGTAAATTTTTTGGGAAAACAAGCATTTTAGGTAAAAATTATTATTATTTTTTTACATTTGCAAAAGTTATGAAACACCTGTGGGGTATTAAGGCTCACTTTATCCCATGTTACATTCCCCGAGGGGTCTAGTTTCCAAAATGGTATGCCATGTGTTTTTTTTTGCTGTTCTGGCACCATAGGGGCTTCCTAAATGCAACATGCCCCCCAAAAACCATTTCAGAAAAGCGTACTCTCCAAAATCCCCTTGTCGTTCCTTCACTTCTGAACCCTCTACTGCACCCGCCAAACAATTTACATAGACATATGAGGTATGTGCTTACTCGAGAGAAATTGGGCTACACATTCAAGTAAAAATTTTCTCCTTTTACCACTTGCAAAAATTCAAAAATTGGGTCTACAAGAACATGTGAGTGGAAAAAATTAAGATTTTGAATTTTCTCCTTCACTTTGCTGCTATTCCTGTGAAACACCTAAAGGGTTAAAACACTTACTGAATGTCATTTTGAATACTTTGGGGGGTGTAGTTTATATAATAGGGTCATTTATGGGGTATTTCTAATATGAAGACCCTTCAAATCCACTTCAAAACTGAACTGGTCCCTGAAAAATATCGAGTTTGATAATGTGTTGAAAATTGCTGCTGAACTTTGAAGCTCTCTGGTGTCTTCCAAAAGTAAAAACTTGTCAATTTTATGATGCAAACATAAAGTAGACATATTGTATATGTGAATTTAAAAAAATGTTTTCGTAATATACATTTTCCTTACAAGCAGAAAGCTTCAAAGTTAGAAAAATGCAACATTGTCCAATTTTTCATCAAATTTAGGGATTTTTCAGCAAGAAAGGATGCAAGTTACCACAAAAATGTTATCACTAAGTTAAAGTAGAATATGTCACGAAAAAACAATCTCGGAACCAGAATGATAACTAAAAGCATTCCAGAGTTATTAATGTTTAAAGTGACAGTGGTCAGATTTGCAAAAAACGCTCTGGTCCTTAACCCCTTCCCGCTATTGGACGTATGCATACGTCCAGGCGAATTACACGTTCGAGCAAATGGACGTATTGTCACGATGCCGGCTGGCAGGAGGTGGATCCTCTGTGCCAGAGAGGGATTGGCGTGGACCGTGCTAGTGGACCGGTTCTAAGTCACTACTGGTATTCACCAGAGCCCGCCGCAAAGCGGGATGGTCCTGCTGCGGCGGTAGTGACCAGGTTGTATCCACTAGCAACGGCTCAACCTCTCTGACTGCTGAAGATAGGCGCGGTACAAGGGAGTAGACAGAAGCAAGGTCGGACGTAGCAGAAGGTCGGGGCAGGCAGCAAGGATCGTAGTCAGGGGCAACGGCAGGAGGTCTGGAACACAGGCTAGGAACAAACAAGGGATCGCTTTCACTGGCACAATGGCAACAAGATCCGACGAGGGAGTGCAGGGGAAGTGAGGTATACATAGGGAGTGCACAGGTGAACACACTGATTAGAACCACTGCGCCAATCAGCGGCGCAGTGGCCCTTTAAATTGCAGAGACCCGGCGCGCCCTAGGGAGCGGGGCCGCGCGCGCCGGGACAGGACCGACGGAGAGCGAGTCAGGTACGGGAGCCGGGGTGCGCATCGCGAGCGGGCGCCACCCGCATCGCGAATCGCATCCCGGCTGGAGGCGGTATCGCAGCGCACCCGGTCAGTGGATCTGACCGGGGCGCTGCGGGAGCGAGAGTGTAGCGAGCGCTCCGGGGAGGAGCGGGAACCCGGAGCGCTCGGCGTAACAGTACCCCCCCCTTGGGTCTCCCCCTCTTCTTGGAGCCTGAGAACCTGAGGACCAGATTTTTATCTAGGATATTGTCCTCAGGTTCCCAGGATCTCTCTTCAGGACCACAGCCCTCCCAGTCAACCAAAAAGAAGGTTTTTCCTCTGACCTTTTTGGAGGCCAGTATCTCCTTTACAGGAAAGATGTCTGAAGAACCGGAGACAGGAGTGGGAGAGATAAGTTTAGGAGAGAAACGGTTGATGATGAGTGGTTTAAGAAGAGAAACGTGAAAGGCATTAGGAATACGAAGAGAAGGAGGGAGAAGAAGTTTATAAGAGACAGGATTAATCTGGCACAAAATTTTGAAAGGACCAAGATAGCGTGGTCCCAATTTGTAGCTGGGAACACGGAAGCGGACATATTTAGCGGAGAGCCATACCTTGTCTCCAGGAGAAAAAATGGGGGGAGCTCTTCTTTTCTTATCAGCAAACTTCTTCATGCGTGATGAAGCCTGTAAGAGAGAATTTTGGGTCTCTTTCCATATGGTGGAAAGATCACGAGATATTTCATCCACAGCGGGTACACCAGAGGGCAAGGGAGTAGGGAGGGGGGGAAGAGGGTGACGGCCGTACACCACGAAAAATGGGGATTTGGAAGAAGATTCAGAAACTCTGAAGTTACACGAGAATTCGGCCCATGGTAGAAGATCTGCCCAGTCATCCTGGCGGGAGGAAACAAAATGCCGTAAATAATCACCCAGGACCTGGTTAATTCTTTCTACTTGCCCATTGGATTGAGGATGATAAGCAGAAGAAAAGTTTAATTTAATCTTGAGTTGTTTACAGAGAGCCCTCCAGAATTTAGACACGAATTGGACGCCTCTATCCGAGACGATCTGCGTGGGCAACCCGTGAAGACGAAAAATGTGTACAAAAAATTGTTTTGCCAACTGAGGCGCAGAAGGAAGACCAGGAAGAGGGATGAAATGTGCCATCTTGGAGAATCGATCAACGACCACCCAAACAACAGTGTTGCCACGGGATGAGGGTAAGTCTGTAATAAAGTCCATACCAATCAGAGACCAAGGCTGTTCGGGAACAGGCAGAGGATGAAGAAGACCAGCGGGCTTCTGGCGAGGAGTCTTATCCCGGGCACAGACAGTGCAGGCTCGCACAAAATCCACAACATCCGTCTCCAGAGTCGGCCACCAATAGAAACGAGAGATGAGTTGCACGGATTTCTTGATGCCCGCATGACCTGCGAGATGGGAGGAGTGACCCCATTTGAGGATTCCGAGGCGTTGGCGTGGGGAGACGAAGGTCTTCCCTGGAGGAGTTTGCCTGATGGAGGCTGGAGAAGTGGAGATCAGGCAGTCAGGAGGAATGATGTGTTGCGGAGAGAGCTCTACTTCCGAGGCATCCGAGGAACGAGAGAGAGAGCATCGGCCCTAATGTTCTTATCGGCAGGCCGAAAGTGAATTTCAAAATTAAATCGGGCAAAGAACAGAGACCACCTGGCCTGGCGAGGATTCAGCCGTTGGGCAGACTGGAGATAGGAGAGGTTCTTGTGATCGGTGTAAATAATAACTGGAAATCTTGATCCCTCCAGCAGATGCCTCCATTCCTCAAGTGCTAATTTAATGGCTAGTAGCTCTCGATCCCCGATGGAGTAGTTCCTCTCCGCCGGAGAGAAGGTCTTAGAAAAAAAACCACAAGTAACAGCATGCCCGGAAGAATTTTTTTGTAGAAGGACCGCTCCAGCTCCTACTGAGGAGGCATCAACCTCCAATAGGAAGGGTTTAGATGGGTCAGGTCTGGAGAGCACGGGAGCTGAAGAAAAGGCAGACTTGATCTGTTTAAAGGCGTCTTCCGCTTGAGGAGGCCATGACTTAGGATTGGCATTCTTTTTGGTTAAAGCCACGATAGGAGCCACAATGGTGGAAAAATTTGAAATAAATTGTCTGTAATAATTGGCGAACCCCAAAAAACGTTGGATAGCACGGAGTCCGGAGGGGCGTGGCCAATCTAAGACAGCAGAGAGTTTGTCTGGATCCATTTGTAGTCCCTGGCCAGAGACCAAGTATCCTAGGAAAGGAAGAGATTGACATTCAAACAGACATTTCTCCATTTTGGCATAAAGTTGATTGTCACGAAGTCTCTGAAGAACCATGCGGACATGCTGGCGGTGTTCTTCTAGGTTGGCAGAAAAAATCAGGATATCGTCCAGATACACAACAACACAGGAATATAAGAGATCACGAAAAATTTCATTAACAAAGTCTTGGAAGACGGCAGGGGCGTTGCACAGGCCAAAGGGCATGACCAGATACTCAAAGTGTCCATCTCTAGTGTTAAATGCCGTTTTCCATTCATCCCCCTCTCTGATGCGGATGAGATTATAAGCACCTCTTAAGTCCAGTTTGGTAAAGATGTGGGCACCTTGGAGGCGATCAAAGAGTTCAGAGATGAGAGGTAGAGGGTAGCGGTTCTTTACCGTGATTTTATTAAGACCGCGGTAGTCAATGCAAGGACGTAGGGAGCCATCTTTTTTGGACACAAAGAAAAATCCGGCTCCGGCAGGAGAGGAGGATTTGCGGATAAAGCCCTTTTTTAAATTTTCCTGGATGTACTCAGACATAGCAAGAGTCTCTGGGGCAGAGAGAGGATAAATTCTGCCCCGGGGTGGAGTAGTGCCCGGGAGGAGGTCAATAGGACAGTCATAAGGCCTGTGAGGAGGTAGAGTCTCAGCTTGTTTTTTGCAAAAAACATCCGCAAAGTCCATATAGGCCTTAGGGAGACCGGTTACAGGGGGAACCACAGGGTCACGGCAAGGAGTACTGGTAACCGGTTTAAGGCAGTCCTTGAAACAAGAGGGACCCCAACTCTTGATCTCCCCTGTGGACCAATCCAGGGTTGGGGAATGGTGTTGAAGCCAGGGTAGTCCAAGGAGAATTTCGGAAGTGCAATTGGAGAGGACCAAAAACTCAATTTTTTCGTGGTGAGGTCCGATGCACATTAGGAGGGGTTCCGTGCGGTAACGCACGGCACAGTCCAATCTTTCATTGTTAACGCAATTGATGTAGAGAGGTCTGGCGAGACTGGTCACTGGGATGTTGAACCTGTTGATGAGAGAGGCCAAAATAAAGTTTCCTGCAGATCCGGAGTCCAAGAAGGCCTTAGTGGAGAAGGAGAAGGTAGAGGCAGATATCCGCACAGGCACAGTAAGACGTGGAGAAGCAGAGTTGACATCAAGGACTGTTTCACCTTTGTGCGGAGTCAGCGTACGTCTTTCCAGGCGGGGAGGACGGATAGGACAATCCTTCAGGAAGTGTTCGGTACCGGCACAGTACAGGCAGAGATTCTCCATGCGGCGTCGTATCCTCTCTTGAGGTGTCAGGCGAGACCGGTCAACTTGCATAGCCTCCACGGCGGAAGGCACAGGAACGGATTGCAGAGGACCAGAGGAGAGAGGAGCCGGGGAGAAAAAACACCTCGTGCGAACAAAGTCCATATCCTGGCGGAGCTCCTGACGCCTTTCGGAAAAACGCATGTCAATGCGAGTGGCTAGATGAATGAGTTCATGTAGGTTAGCAGGAATTTCTCGTGCGGCCAGAACATCTTTAATGTTGCTGGAT